>NC_044337.1:0-218131 GCF_007399415.2 Gopherus evgoodei | reverse complement strand
ATCCCTCCCATCCTTGTGGGGTCCCAGACCCCAGTATTGAGCCTGAGCCGAGACATCTACACTGCAAATTGACCACCCCATGGCCCAAGTCCCGGGAGCCTGAGCTGGCATGGGGCAGCCCTGGGTGTTTCACTGTAGTGTGAACATAGCCTGGCATTATGTCTACACTGCCATTAACACACCCAAGTCACTATTCTCAAACCCTGGGTCAGCTGATTCAGGCTTGTGCTTCAGGGTAATAAAATTACAGTGTAGACACTTGGGCTTGAGCCCAGCCTCCGAGACCCCACAAGGGGTGAGAGTCTCCGAGCCTGGGTTCCAGTCTGAGCCCAAATGTCTACATTGCAGTTTTTAGCCCCACAACCTGAGCCCCAGGAGCCCAAATCAGATCATCCAGGCCAGCTGGGCCACAGGGCTTTTATCTCAATATAGCTGCACTCTCAGGGTATGTCTACATTGCAATGCAAGCCCAGGGTTAGCAGAAGTCATGTCAGTAGCCCCACCACGTAAACCTAAACCACGAGGAAAAGACCCACCCACAAGTAAGCTGGGCAGTGTCCTTTTCCCTATGGTTCATAAATCCAAAGTCCTTTAACATAAGCCATCCCCTCTCTGCACCCCACTCACAGCTGTTGTCCTTACTCAGCGCAAGCCCAGAGATGCCTCTGTAGAGTTCATCTGCCATCCTGGGTGGAAAAGGGGAAAATAAGAAGGCACCATACTCACTATGTTGTCTAGGGACTCACTCACCCCTCCACAGCCACCCTGGTCTAAAGTTGGTCTAACACATAAATTTTAGTATGAGGACCAAGGCCCCAGCCCACTTGGCTTTGGAACCCATGTCTCCTGCCTAGCAAGTGCTACTGAATTGAGGGTGAGTCCCTCCATTGGGGTCTGCCAAGCATAGTTCTGCTGCCCTTGATTCACACAATAAGGACATATTTCTCCTGCCCCAATAAACAGGAGACTGAAAATCCAACACCAGCCAAAAGTGATTATTTTGGCAAGCAACCCAACATACTGTAAAATCCACATGCAGATTCATACAAGAAACCTTGCAAGGAAATCTTCCTGAGGGGGTCTGAAGCACCTGCTGCTGGAGGGAAGGAGGGAGCTGTGGGTTGGGATTGAGGAGCAGCGTGAGGAGGAGGGGCCTGTGGGTTGGGATTGAGGGGCCCTGGGAATCGGAGGGAGCTGTGAGTTGGGACAGAGGAGAAGGGTGAAGAGGAGTAGGCTCTGGTTGGGAGTGAGGAGCAATGAGCATAGGAGGGACTGAGAGTTGGGACTGAGGGGCACTGGGCAAAGAGGGGACATGGGTTTAGGCTGAAGAGCATCCTCATTTGGAGATCCAGCAGGACAGGGGAAGGCAGCAGGTGATTCTAATTCTGTAGGGATATTTTGTGTGTACGTGTGTGCAGGGGAGGAACATGCTATATGCCCAGAGGCCTTTATTCCTCCAGCCTGCAAGGACAGAGGGGCTGTCGGGAAGTTGCCCCTTCAGTCCCTCCCACACAAAGGCCCTTCTTAGGAAAGGCAAAATCCTGAAGAGAAAAAACATGAAATAGGACTCCAGAAAGGCAGATTTTTAAGATACAGTGAGAAGTTTATCACCTGACCAGGGACTGGGACTTGAACTCTGGACCCTCAGATTAAGACCCTGTTGTGCTACCAACTGAGCTAGCCAGGCTCACAAAGTAGCAGAGTAAGCTGGTGCAGAAGAGAAACTAGTCAAGAAAACAAGAGCAGGAAACAATAGGGGAAACCTGCTGCTCTCTCTGGCCTGGTCAATGCTACAAGTTTGTATCCAATTTAGCAGTATTACATCGCATTAACCCTGCACCCGTCCACACAACGAAGCCCTTTATATCGATATAAAGGGCTCTTAATACGGTATCGTACTCCTCCCCGACGAGGGGAGTAGTGCTGAAATTGGTATTGCCATGTCGGATTAAGTTAGTGTGGCTGCAATTCGACGGTATTGGCCTCCAGGTGCTATACCACAGTGCACCATTGTGACGGCTCTGGACAGCAATCTGAACTCGGATGCACTGGCCAGGTAGACAGGAAAAGCCCCACGAACTTTTGAATTACATCTCCTCTTTGCCCAACGTGGAGCGCCGATCAGCACAGGTGACCACACAGCCACAGAATCAAAAAAGAGCTCCAGCATGGACCGTACGGGAGATACTGAAGCTGATCCCTGTATGGGAAGATGAATCTGTTCTATCAGAACTATGTTCCAAAAGACAAAATGCCAAAACATTTGAAAAAATCTCCAAGGCTATGATGGACAGAGGCCACAACAGGGACACAACACAGTGCTGAAACTTAAGGAGCTGAGACAAGCTTACCAGAAAGCCAAAGAATGAAATGGACGCTCATGGAGGGAAGGGCGACTGACGACTGTAGCTATCTCACAGTTCCCACACTCTCCGAAAACCATTTGAATTCTTGGCTGAGCTCCCAAAGCCTGAAGGGTCAAAAACATTGTCGCGAGTTGTTCAGGATATATGTCGTTCCCTCCCTCCCCCCCTCCCCGTGAAAGCAAAGGGAAAAAAATCCTTTCTCACCTTTTTTCAATGTCACCGTATGTCTACTGGATGCTGCTGGCAGACATGGTGCTGCAGCCCTTCACAGCAGCATCCCCTTCCCTTCCCTTGCGGACGGCAGACGGTACAGTAGGACTGGTATCTCGTCATCCCATGAGTGCTCCTGGCTGGCCTTGGTGAGGTCGGCCGGGGGCGCCTGGGCAAAAATGGGAATGACTCCCAGGGCATTCTCTTCTAATGGAGATTCAGTCCTGCCTGGAATATCATAGCAGCTGGAGGCTGCCCTCCCTTCCCCACTTTGAACTCTGCTTGCAGAGGCAATAAAGTCAGTGTTGTTTCAAATTCCTGCATTCTTTATTACTTCATCACACAGACGGGGGGACACTGCCATGGTAGCCCAGGAGGGGTGGGGGAGAAGGGAAGCAACGGGTGGGGTTGTTGCAGGGGCACCCCCTAGAATAGCATGCAGCTCATCATTTCTGCGGGATGTCTGGGGCTCTGACCCGGAGTGGCCATTTGCCTGTCTGGTTCTTTAGTAGGCTTGCCTGATAGTTTGGGCAGGACTGACTCTCCCTTTAGACAAAATTTAAAGAAGGGAATGACCAGCGGAGTCATTCCTATTTTTGTCCATGCGCCCCCAGCCGACTCCACTGAGGCCGGCCAGGAGCACCCATGACAGCAGCAGACGGTACAGTATAACTGGTAACAGTTATTGCCAACTTGCAAAGCAGCAGACGGTACAGTATGACTGATCACCATCTTTGCTAACTTGCAAAAGGCAAGGGGATGCTGCTGTGTGGTGCTGCAGTACTGCGTCTGTCAGCACCGTCCAGTAGACATACTTTGACAATGAAAAAAGGCTGAACGAGCTCCATGGTTGCCGTGCTGTGCGTCTGCCAGGGCAATCCAGGGAAAAGGGCGCAAAATGATTGTCTGCCGTTGCTTTCACGGAGGGAGGACTGAGTGATGACATTTACTCAGACTCACCCATGACACTGTTTTTGCCTCATCAGGCATTGAGATCTCAACCCAGAATTCCAATGGGCAGGGGAGACTGCGGGAACTATGGGATAGCTACCCGCAATGCAACGCTCTGGAAATTGATGCTAGCCTTGGTACATGGATGCACACTGCTGAATTAATGTGCTTAGTGTGGTCGCGTGCCCTCAACTTTATAGAATCTGTTTCCAAAAACCGGTTTCTGTAAAATCAGAATAATCCTGTAGTGTAGACATACCCTGTGATTAACAACTTTGGTGGCTAATTGAAAGGCTGATGATTCAAACCCAAGTGAAGATGGAGGTGTTCTTTTTTTAGTGATGAGAATCCAGTACATTTTATCAGGCAGAAAAACTCCTCAATGCTGGTCGAGCCTGATTTGACAAGCATAAGTGGCATGTAGGAGAAGCACTTCTGCTAGATACATTGGTGGTGTACTGGTGAGCATAGCTGCCCTCTAAGCAATTGACTTGGGTTTGATTCCCAGCCAATCCAATGATGTGATGTCTTCTCCCCTGGGAACTGGTTTAATTTCAGTCACATTGTATCAGTTTAGGGAAGGAATGAGAGAATCACTGTCCCAAATCCCAGCAGGACATTAAACACCCAGTGGAGGAAGAAAGGGGCAGGACTATACAATGAGCTGTTGGAATCATCCTGGTATTACAATGTTTGGTTTATTTTTTAAAAAAATTCCCGTTTACTTCCCTCTCCCTTTTAGATGCAGAGCCTTTAAGGTCAGAAGAGACCAATGTGATCATCTAGTCCGACCTGCTGCACCTTGCAGGCCAAAAGACCCCACCCACCCACTCCTGTAAGAGACCTGGGAGGGGAGGCAGCTCTGTGCACTGCCCCTACCCCAGGCACCGCATGGAGGCCCTCTGCTCCCCTCCCCCCATGGGTGTGCAGAGATGTGCCAGCAGCACAAAGGTGGCTCCCTGCCCATTCTACCTCCATCCCTCCGTGCCACTCTCAGAAGTGGCCGGCATGTCCCAGCATCCCCTGGGGCAGGGGGGAGTGTCTCCATGTGCTGCCCCTGCCCCGAGTACCAACTCCACAGCTCCCATTGGCCAGGAACTGCAGCCAATGGCAGCTCTGGGGGCAGCGCCTGCAGGCAGCGGCTCACTGAGGCCCCCTGGCACGGCCCACCTAAGAGCTGCTGCTGGAGGGTTGTGTGTACCGGTCACTTTGGGAGCCGTACTGCCCGGGGTAAGCACCACCCCTCCTGCACCCCAAGCCCCTCCCCCAGGGCAGAGCCCACACCCCACACCCAAATCTCCTCCCAGAGCTTTGCTTGTCTTCTTTTCACCCAGAGCCATCCTTCTTCTCCTGGGCTGCAAGTAGCCATCTCTGGGAAGCCAAGAGGCAGGCACAGGATTCTACCTCCCAGCAGCCAACCCCACCTCCCCAGGCTTTGCAGAACGAATGGTGATGCTCTACTAACCCCACTTAGCCACACTGAGGCGCTTAGCTTCTGCCCTGCCTTCCTCAGCTTGACTTTCCTCTTTTGCTCCATTCCTGCCTCACTTCCTCCTTTGGAAAATCACTCAGAGGAGGCCAGCAGGAAGAGCCGGCCTCCGTAGGCCAACCTCCAAGGGCAGAGGAGACCAAGCCACAAGGCTTCAAAAGGTGACTGGCCTAGATCCTCTAGCTTTCCCCTGCTGATGCCAAGGCTTTTTCTCAGCTCATTTCACCACCCTCTGTCCTGCAAGGTTTGAGTTTATCGCAGGTGTTACCCAAAATTGGGCCAACTAGTAAGCGTAGAGAGGACTAATGACCCACCAGAGTTTGGCAGAAAGCAGCACGTTTATTATACTAACACCTAAGCTCTAAGGAAGGGGGGGGTCACACTCATACTCCCATACTCATGCTCCCAGGATTGGCTCGGCACTGGAGATGTCAGGATTCTGCAAGGCAAGTGTCCCACAGCACAGTGATGGATGGTGCGATGAAGGTAAGTCTTCCTGTGGCACAATGAAATACAACGCAGAGAACCACTGGCCAGGCTGTCCGGGCGAAGGGCATTCACTGGAGGTACAAGCTTGTGAGTGACTCCTGAGCACAAGGCCCCTTCCCCTTTCAAGGACCTGCTCCTCATGGCCTGCGACTAGAGATGACTTGACTGCATCTGGTTGCTCACACTCCACCTTGGGCAATGTCCATGCTCTGGGTGTGTGAGTGCTGCCTAATTAGAGTCCCAGACACCTTGTCTACCTGGGAGCTCTTCTGCTCTTCAACCAGCCCATTCATCCCACAAGCATTCCAGGAAGGAGCTGGAGGGGGAGGGGGAAAGCCACTTCACAGGCATTCAGAAAGGGAGAGGAGACAAAAGTGGGAGCAGGGGAAGTATAACAGATGTTTTGAGCATAGAAATTACTGCTGCTCCTTCAAAAGCAGGGACAGGCCACTAGGAGCTGAGGAAAGGAAGCTATCATGTTTTTGCTTGGTTTCAAACCAGGGACCTTTTGTGTGTTAGGCAAATGTGATAACCACAACACTACAGAAACTCTGTCATAGGGCTCTGCCCCTCCCTTCATAAGAATATAAAAGTGGCCATATTGGGTCAGATCAAAAGTCCATCCAGTTCAGTATCCTGTCTGCCAACAGGTAATGATCATGTGATCTCTCTCCTGCTATCCATCTCCACCCTCTGACAAACAGAGGCTAGGGATACCATTCCTTAAACATCCTAGCTAATAGCCATTCATGGACTTAATCTCCATTAATTTATCTGCAAAAGGAACAGGAGTACTTGTGGAACCTTAGAGATTAACACATTTATTTGAGCGTAAGCTTTCCTGGGATAAAACCCACTTCATCAGATGCATGCAGTGGAAAATACAGTAGTAAGATATATATATATACACACAGAGAACATGAAAAAATGGGTGTTGCCATACACACTATAACGAGAGTGAGCAGTTAAGGTGAGCTATTATCAGCAGGAGAAAAAAACCTTTTGTAGTGATAATCAGGATGGCCCATTTCCAACAGTTGACAGGAAGGTGTGAGTAACAGTAGGGGGACAAATAAACATGGAGAAATAGTTTTACTTTGTGTAATGACCCATCCACTCCCAGTCTTTATTCAAGCCTAATTTCATGGTGTCTAGTTTGCAAATTAATTCCAATTTAGCAGTCTCTTGTGGGAGTCTGTTTTTGAAGGTTTTTTGTTGTACTATTGTGACTTTTAGGTCTGTAAATGAGTGACCAGGGAAATTGAAGTGTTCTCTGACTGGTTTTTGAATGTTATAATTCTTCATGTCTGATTTGTGTCCATTTATTCTTTTATGTAGAGACTGTCTGGTTTGGCCAATGAACATGGCAGAGGGGCATTGCTGGCACATGATGGCATATGTCACATTGGGAGATGTGGAAGTGAACGAGCCTTTGATAGTGTGGCTGATGTGATTAGGTTCTATGATGGTGTCCCCTGAATAGATATGTGGACAGAGTTGACAATGGGCTATATTGCAAGGATAGGTTCCTGGGTTAGTGTTTGTGTTGGATGGTTGCTGGTAAGTATTTGCTTCAGGTTGGGGGCCTGTCTGTAAGCAAGGACTGGCCTGTCTCCCAAGATCTGTGAGAGTGAGGGATCATCCTTCAGGATCGGTTGTAGATCCTTGATGATGTGCTGAAGAGGTCTTAGTTGGGGGCTGAAGGTGATGGCTAGTGGTGTTCTGTTCCTTTCTTTGTTGGGCCTATCCTGTAGTAGGTGACTTCTGGGTACTCTTCTGGCTCTGTCAATCTATTTCTTCACTTCAGCAGATGGGTATTATAGTTGTAAGAATGCTTGATAGAGATCTTGTGTGTGTTTGTCTTTGTCTGAGGGGGTGGAGCAAATGCGGTTGTATCTTAGAGCTTGGCTGTAGACAATGGATTGTGTGGTGTGGTCTGGAAGGAAGCTAGAGGCATGTAGGTAAGTATAGCGGTCAGTAGGTTTCCAGTAGAGGGTGGTGTTTATGTGACCATTGCTTACTAGCACTGTAGTGTCCAGGAAGTGAATCTCTTGTGTGGACTGGTCCAGGCTGAGGCTGATGGTGGGATGGAAATTGTTGAAATCATGGTGGAATTCCTCAAGGGCTTCTTTTCCACGGGTCCAGATGATGAAGATGTCATAAGTTAGCACAAGTAGAGCAGGGGCGTTAGGGGACGAGAGCTGAGGAAGTGTTGTTCTAAGTCAGCCATAAAAATGTTGGCATTCTGTGGGGCCATGCGAGTACCCACAGCAGTGCCGCTGACTTGAAGGTATACATTGTCCCCAAATGTGAAATAGTTATGGGTGAGGACACAGTCACAATGTTCAGCCACCCAGTTTGCCATGACATTATCAGGGATACTGTTCCTGATGGCTTATAGTCCATCTTTGTGTGGAACGTTGGTGTAGAGGGCTTCTACCTTCATAGTGGCCAGGATGGTGTTTTCTGGAAGATCACCAATAGATTGTAGTTTCCTCAGGAAGTCAGTGGCTCTCGAAGATAGCTGGGAGTGTTGGTAGCATAGGGCCTGAGGAGGAAGTCTACATAGCCAGGCAATCCTGCTGTCAGGTTGACATTGCCTGAGATGATGGGGCGTCCAGGATTTCCAGGTTTATGGATCTTGGGTGGCAGATAGAATAACCCTGTTTGGGGTTCTAGACTATCTTATTGCCAAGGGCCGGAGAAACTTGGCCAACAGCAGGGGCTGCAGAACACTTCCCTAGTGTGGGGGTGACAGCACCTCCAGGATCCTGACATCCTAGCACTTTACACATCTTCCTGGAGCCTCCCAATGCCCCGCGACTGTGACCCCCACCCTACTGATGAGAAACAGGCCTGGGGAAGGGCTCAGAGTCACACCAAGTGTCAGAAGTATGGATGGGACCCCATAGTCCTTCTTTACAGGCCCCTTTGCTAACCACTGCTGCACACTCCCTCCCACAGCTGGCAATTACAAGCAGGCTCTCATGGCCACTCCCCCTGCCTCTGAGAGGGAGTGTGCTCCACTGGAGTGACTGAACCAGGGGATTGGGAGTCAGGACTCCTGAGTTCCATTGCTGGGTTTCCTATTGGTTCCACTGCTGGTTCTTTTCCTTTTCCTGGGGGACTTTGGGCAAGTTGTTCCTCTCTCTAGGGCTCTATCCCCAGCAGTCAAATGGGGATTTTATACTTTCCGGCTATTGGAAAGTGCTGGGAGAATCCCCCAGCAAAAGCTGCTCTGACAGTGCTAAGCAGCATCTGACCATTCAAGGTCGGAGCGCAGTGCCTAGGAGGTGTGTTTGGCTCTGGGGTTTCACTTCAGCCCAGTGTAGAGAGAGGGGCCCAACCATGGAGTTTGGCTCAAGAAGACCAAGTCTCCAATTTGTTAAGGGCGTTTTGAATTCCAGTCCTGCGCTCCAAAGTGCTTGGTGTCAGTTGTAAATTTTAGAAGCATGCTCTCCACTCCATTTTCCAAATCATTCATGAAAATATTGAATAGTATCGGACCCCGGACTGATCCCTGCCGGACCCACTAGGTACACCCTCTCCGTTGGACAGCCAAACCTGGAGAAGGGCTCCTGGAGTCTGGGCTTTCAACCAGCTCTGCACCCACATGACACTGATTGCAGCTGGACAGCATTTCCCTCGTTTGCTTGTGAGAATGTCCTACGAGATCGTGTCAAAAGCCTTAGTAACACCAAGTTAGATCCCATCTACTGTTTACCCACCTCCACCAGGATCAGTCTGGAATGATTTGTTCTTGACAAATCCATGCTCACTAGTCCTAAGAACCAAATTATCCTGTAGGTGCTGCTGACACACTGATTGTTTAAAAATGTATCCCAGTATCTCTCCAGCTATGGCAGTGAGGCGAGCTAGTCTGTAAGTCCCAGGGGTCTCTTTGTTCCCCTTTTAGAGACAGGTCCTGTCTTGTTCATGGATAGGAAGATGTTCTTTTTCAGGGATCTCAGACGAGAACTGGGGCACAACACCTGGTTTGTTTAGGCCACAAAAACAGAGGCAGGAACCTCTTCTCTCCTGCTGGCAAAGAACCCCGGGTACTTAAAAGACAGGGACTCACATCCTTGAGTGGGCTTTAAAAAAGGCAGTGATTAAAAAGTTGGGCCCGACCATTTCTTGTTTCCACAGACTAGACATTTTAGCAAACTTTAGAATTCGTTGGTGCTAAAACACCGCGAAACTCCCCTTTCTCCTTCACAGAGGGCTTTAACGTCCCTTATCTCACCGAGGATCACGACCGCCCAGAGCTTGAGAATTGTCCCTGTTCCCATTGGACAGATGGGGAGGAGCCTGAGGTACAGAGAAGGGAAGTGACCTGTCACCAGATGGATCAGATTGAACAGGTTTCAAACCTCCAGGAGCATCTTACCTTCTAAACAGGGATAGCTGTTTTCTAGTAAAATCACTACAAGGGAAGAAGAAAACTCGAAAGAGGTACCTCCTGGCGCTCACCGCCGTGAACCCGAATACTCTCTCAGTCCTCAAAGAGAGACCTGGAGAAGGAGACTTGCTGAAGCAAAGCCATAGGGGTCTCTGACATTTCCCTGACCCCTCTCCCGTGTCCTGCCTGGCTGATGTCAGCATCTCTCTGTGAGATCACCACAGATACTCCTAGCAAACAGAGACTAGGGACACTTGTCTTGCCCATCCTGGCTCAGAGCATGTCCTCCATTAATTGATTTAGAACTTTTTTTGAGCTCTGTTATCGTCTTGACCTTCACAAAATCCTCTGGCAAGGAGTTCCGCAGGTTGACTGTGTGTTGTGTGAAAAAATACTTCCTTTTGTTTGTTTTAAACATGCTGCCTATTAATTTCATTTGGTGACCCCTAGTTCTTGTGTTATGAGAAAGAATAAGTAACACTTCCTTATTTACTTTCTCCACACCGGTCATGATTTTATAGACCTCTATCATATTTCCCCTTAGTCATCTTTCCTCCAAGCTGAAAAGTCCCAGTCTTATTATTCTCTTCTTATATGGGAGACACTCCATATTGTGAGGGAAGCAGGGGCTGATGTGGGGGCTGCCCCCTCCCCCAGGACTGGTTGCTTGCAGCAGCTGTCTGAACTTAGAGACAGTGTGCCAACACACTCACTCAGACACTGTCTACCCCACCAGGCACATTGCTGTTGAAAAGCAGCTGGCAATCTAGTAGAATTCCCATGGAACCATGGGATACAGA
The DNA here is from genome assembly GCF_007399415.2 of Gopherus evgoodei. Classification (NCBI taxonomy): domain Eukaryota; kingdom Metazoa; phylum Chordata; order Testudines; family Testudinidae; genus Gopherus; species Gopherus evgoodei. The sequence continues at coordinate 207,424 of NC_044337.1, read as the reverse complement.
AACCTGCATCATGTGATGCTGTACCAGCCCATGGGACATTGCAAACCCTTCCCAAAGCACCTGCAGCCAGTTGCGCAGCTACCCACAGTGCACTGCTCTCTGTGGCCATCCAAGAGTCTAGCCTGGATGTGCTCTCATGACACAAGCAGCATAGTGTGGACATGCAACAGCTGTTTAATTGAAACACTTTAAAGCCACATTACCCAATAGTGTAGACATGGCTTGAGAGACAGACAAGACCCAGCTCTGTTGAAACTAAAGGACCACAACTTCCTCCGTAGTTGGCAGGATTTGCACCTGCACAGGGAGACCCCAATGGATTTCTGGTCCATCGCCTTAACCACTCGGCCACAACTACTTGCTTGAGATGTGTCTCTCACTACACTCTAGCTCTGTTCTCACTGAGTGATCAATTCCAGATGTTTCCTCAGACCCTCAGCTTCCACAACGCACACACTGCTGTGCCATTGTGTAAGTGTGTCCATGGCTGAACAGCAAGAATTCCTGCTCATTTCCCTTCTGGCTGGAGCATGAGGAAAGTGTGTTTGTGGTCAATGACGTTCCTGAAGATTGTTGTCCATTTCCTGCCTTGATCATTCAGACAGTTCATTTACCATCATATCCCCAGCACATCACTGATTGCAATAGCAGGCGGCAGGTTTTCTCCGGGGCACTGAGATTTGCCAAGGGGTTGGTGGCTCCTTTCTTTCCTCACCCTGGAGTAAACTCAGCTTTTTATTCCATCCTTGATGTTTCAAGGAATAACAAGAGATAACTGAGGAAAGAGGTAGACAGGGCGGGTCTCAGGGGACGGGCAGAGAGGTGCAAGTGGTGGGCAGGGCCAGTCTCATGGGCGGGGGAAAGAGGTGTGGGTGGTGGACAGGGCAGGTCAGGGGAGGGGATAGAAAGGTATGAGTGCTGGGCAGGACTGGTCTTAGGTGAGGGGGCAGAGAGGTTTGAGCAGGGTGAGTCGCAGGGGAAGGGCAGAGAGGTGGGGGTAGCAGGCAGACCTTGGGGGCGGGGGTGGAGAGACACAAGAAGGCCTTCGGGGAGGAGAGGAGCGAGCAAAAGGTGGACCAGCAGGCCTCAGCCAAAGAGAAAGAGCAGGAGTGGGAATTGGCCAAATGGGAGTGAGAGCAGAGCACAGGTGGGGCCTCAGAGAGAGGAGAATGAGTCAAGGGAGTGGAGTGAGCAGGGCCGCCCAGAGAATTCAGGGGGCCTGAGGCAAAACAATTTTGGAGGCCCCTTCCATAAAAAAAAGTTGCAATACTCTAGAATACTATATTCTCATGGGATCCCTTCAGGGTCTGGGGTAAATTGCCCCACTTGCCCCCCCTCTGGGTGGCCCTGCCCTCAGCCTCTCCTCGTAAGTCCCCTGCCCCCTAATCATTTTTGTTGCCCTCCCCTAGACTCTCTCCCGTGTGTTTCTGTAGTGGGAGGGCGAAAACTGCACGCAATGCTCCAGATGTGGCCTCACCAGTGCCTAATAGAGGGGAATAATCACTTCCCTCGATCTGTTGGCAATGCTCCTACTAATCCAGCCCAGTATGACCAGTTACCTATATTAAATGCAGACCCAGCAATATTTGATAAATTGGTTACTGTCCATTCAGGAGGTTCTTTCCTATCTATTCATAAAGAATGAAGATGCTCTAAGCAGAGGGGAGGGAGCTGCCCTGTCCGTGTAGTTAATCCATCTCCCCGAGAAGTGGTAGCTATGTCACTGGGGGAAGCTATGTGGGTGGATGTGCAAGCTGTGGTGTCTACATGTATCTATAAGTTTAATCAAACCCCATTTTTAAAAGCACAGTGGTCTGGAAAGAGAACAGGAGATCTCTGAGGCAGAGCCAGTCATTCAAAATCCTTAAGATCACTGACTTACCTCCACAGCAGTCATGGGGGTATAGCTCAGTGGCAGAGTGTTTAACTGCAGATCAAGTCATCGTTGGTACAAATCCAAGTACCCCCTTACAAACCTCTTCCTTCAAAAAAAAAAGTTGCATTTCTGTTATGTTCAGGAGTTCCACTGAATAGGGATCCCTGAAATGAATGGAAACACTCACTATTTTCCTGTGCAAATGCATACAAACCTAGCAAACATGTTCCTCCACTGAAATCAGTTCCAATCCTCTAAAGGATTAAAGAATCCTTATTGAGGTTGCAGGAAAAAACATCCTGATGTGTAGAAAGAATAGTAAATATGGCAGGCGACCAGCTTGGCTTAACAGTGAAATCCTTGCTGATCTTAAACACAAAAAAGAAGCTTCCAAGAAGTGGAAGCTTGGCCAAATGACCAAGGAGGAGTATAAAAATATTGCTCAGGCATGCAGGAGTGAAATCAGGAAGGGCAACTCACACTTGGAGTTGCAGCTAGCAAGAGATGTTAAGAGTAACAAGAAGGGTTTCTTCAGGTATGTTAGTAACATGAAGATAGTCAAGGAAAGTGTGGGCCCCTTACTGAATGAGGAAGGCAACCTAGTGACAGAGGACGTGGAAAAAGCTAATGTACTAAATGCTTTTTTTGCCCCTGCCTTCAAAAATAAGGTCAGCTCCCAGACTGCTGCACTGGGCAGCACATTATGGGGAGAAGGTGACCAGCCCTCTGTGGAGAAAGAAATGGTTTGGGACTATTTAGAAAAACTGGACACAAGCACATGTCCATGGGCTGGATGCGCTGCATCTGAGGGTGCTAAAGGAGTTGGCGGATGTGATTGCAGGGCCACTGACCATTATCTTTGAAAACTCATGGTGATCGGGGGAGGTCCCGGATGGCTGGAAAAAGGCTACTGTGGTGCCCATCTTTAAAAAGGGAAGAAGGAGGATCCAGGGAACTACAGATCAGTCAGCCTCACCTCAGTCCCTGGAAAAATCATGGAGCAAGTCCTCAAGGAATCAATTCTGAAGCACTTAGAGGAGAGGAAAGTGATCAGGAACAGTCAGCATGGATTCACCAAGGGCAGGTCATGCCTGGTTAACCTAATTGCCTTCGATGAGGATATAACTGGCTCTCTGGATGAGGGGAAGGCAGTAGATGTGTTTATTCCTTGACTTTAGCAAAGCTTTTGATACGGGCTCCCACAGTATTCTTGCCAGCAAGTTAAAGAAGTATGGGCTGGATGAATGGACTATAAGGTGGATAGAAAGCTGGCTAGATCGTCAGGCTCAACGGGTAGTGATCAACGACTCCATGTCTAGTTGGCAGCCTATTTCAAGCAGAGTGCCCCAAGGGTCGGTCTTGGGACCAGTTTTGTTCAATATCTTCATTGATGATCTGGAGGATGGCGTGGACTGCACTCTCAGCAAGTTTGCAGATGACACTAAACTGGGAGGAGTGGTAGATATGCTGGAGGGTAGGGATAGGATACAGAGGTACCTAGACAAATTAGAGGACTGGGGCAAAAGAAACCTGATGAGGTTCAACGAGGACAAGTGCAGAGTCCTGCACTAAGGACGAAAGAATCCCATTCACTGCTACAGACTAGGGACCAAATGGTTAGGTAGCAGTTCTGCAGAAAAGGACCTAGGGGTTACAGTAGACGAGAAGCTGGCTATGAGTCAAGAGTGTGCCCTTGTTGCCAAGAAGGCTAACTGCATTTTGGGCTGTGTAAGTAGGGGCATTGCCAGCAGATCGAGGGATGTGATCATTCCTCCCTATTCGACACTGGTGAAGCCTCATCTGGAGTACTGTGTCCAGTTTTGGGCCCCACACTACAAGAAGGATGTGGACAAATAGAAAAGAGTCCAGCAGAGGGTAGCAAAAATGATTAGGGGGCTGGAGCACATGACTTATGAGGAAAGGATGAGGGAGCTGGGCTTGTATAGACTGCAGAAGAGAAGACTGAGGGGGGATTTGAAAGCTGCTTTCAAGTACCTGAAAGGGGGTTCCAAAGAGGATGGATCTAGACTATTCTCAGTGGTACCTGATGACAGAACAAGGAGTAATGGTCTCAAGTTGCAATGTGGGAGGTTTATGTTGGATATTAGGAAAAAACTTTTTCACTAGGAGGGTGGTGAAGCACTGGAATGGGTTACCTAGGGAGGTGATGGAATCTCCTTCCTCAGAGCTTTTTACGGTCAGGTTTGACAAAGCCCTAGCTGGTATGATTTAGTTGGGGATTGGTCCTGCTTTGAGCAGTGGATTGGACTAGATGACCTTCTGAGGTCCCTTCCAACCCTGATATTCTATGATTATATGATTAGATGCTCTAATGGTCTCTTCTGGCCATAAAGTTGACTAATTTCTGAAAACTGAGTGTAGCATTGGGAGCAGCGTCTGATGCTTTCCTGTCTAGCTGGTTTGCTGCCTAGAATGAATGCTCCTTGAGTGGGGTGATCCACAGGGAGTAGCTCAAACCTCCAAAGTGCCTGGGCAGGGGCAGGACATTAGCACAGCAAGGGAGGGGTGTGGCAGTGACATCACAAAGGCCTTTTGCAGGACCTCAGACTATTGGTCATAGGTGGTGGGGAGGTGATGACCTCACAGAGAGATGCTGACATCAGCCAGGCAGGACAGGGGTGAGGGACCAGGGAAACCTCAGAGACCCCTGTGGCTTTGCTTCGGCAAGTCTCCTTCTCCAGGTCTCTCTTTGAGGACTGAGAGAGTATTCGGGTTCACGGCTGTGAGCGCCAGGAGGAACCTCTTTCGAGTTTTCTCCTTCCCTTTTCCTGATTTTACTAGAAAACAGCCATCCCTGTTTAGAAGGTAAGAGCTTCCTGGAGGTTTGAAACCTGTTCAGTCTGATCCATCTGGTGACAGTTGAATTCTAGGCATGGAAAATATGAGCTTAAGGAGGCAGAATTTTTTGCATGCCTGGGATTTTGTCCCTTAGAATCACTGGGGACATTGGAGTTTGTCCTTTTTGTTTCACCTTTTCCTCCACCCCTCCCTCCCTCCTTTCTCTTCTTCTCTTGCTTCTTTTGTCCTTTCTCCTGTTCCCCTCCCAACAACAGGAGGGGTGTGTGTGCGTGTTGCAGGGGAGTGCTCTGCAGCTCTCACTGCGGGAGGTCCACCCAAAAATGTGGGGCTGAAATAGTGCTCTGGCAGTGATCCCCACCAGTGACCTGGGCCATCCTTTGGGCTCCCTGGTGAGAACCCTCAGCTTCCTGTCCTGTCTCTTCCCTGATTGGCTGAGCAGGGGGTTATTGACAGGGAGGAGACTCTGATCCTTGTTGTTCTCTTTTAAGACCAAGTAAATAAGTCAGAACCAGTTCTATGTTTGATGAATTTTGCTGCTTCACTGCATTAATGATCTCTGAGCAGTTCATGATTCTCTCTAACTTTGCAGTTCTCCTCAAATACTTGCTGAATAATTACTGTGCACTGTTGTTGGTCTGGAGCTCATCTGAGAGCACTTGATTCAGATCATTCATTGTCTGAAATTCAAGATCCGATGGTTAGTTTGAAAATCAGGGCTCTTGGGTCCTATTCCCAACAATGCTTCTGACTGGCTGTGTGACCTAAGACAAGTCAATTCTCCTTTCTCAGCCCTAGCTTCTCCCTCTTTCAAGTAGGGATAATAATGATCTGCTCCTACCTACCTCAACACACTCACTCTTCCCCAACACACACACTGTCTTTCCCCACACACAAACAGTCTCCACACTGCAGTTGAAAAGCAGCTGGCAATCTAGTTCGAGGCCCCTGGAACAACAGGATAGAGAAACCTGTATCACTAAAGTACAGCCATAAAGACTGCACACAGCAGCCTTCCTTAACGGAGGGGGTGGGCAAGAAGCGAGATCATCCGAGCTCCCTGCATCCAGGTCACTTTCCTCAGCCGGGCTGCGTAAGGGGAGGGCAGAGAGCAGCAGCTTCTGATGCACCCCTCACAGCACAGCCCAGGTGGGGAAAGTGACCAGGACGCATGGAGCACAAAGTGTTGCTCCTCGCTCCCCCGAACCCTCTATGGGGCCATGGAGGAGCACTGGGGCAGGGGAGAGCAGTGAGCACCTTTGCACTGCCACACGGTGCCCTTTGGCCCCCTGGAGCCCTGGGCGGCTGCCGGGGGGCCCCACCCCTAAGGCCAGCCAGGCTCCCCAGCACGAACTGCAGAGAACACAGAGAGCCTGGCCACCCACTGAGCGGAGGTAGCCTGGGTGGCACATAATGGAGGCTCAGGGAGGCTCAGCCTCCCCAAACCTTGCGTTGCCAAGGGGACAGTGGGGCCCGTGACTAGGGGCTCTGGCCAAATTGGGTTCCCCTGTAAACGTCTCCCCCACGGTGGCCCCAGGGCTGGAGGAGCTACCACTCCTTGCTAGGGCCCAGGGGCTGCAGCAGGGGCACAGAGCTTCTCTGGTCTCAGGGCCGCAGCGGGGCAGGGGTAAAGGAGTGATAGAGTGGGGCCAGTGGGGGAAGGGGTGGAACAGAGGTGATAGTGGATGGGGCCATGGTGAAAGGTGTGGAAGGGGGCAGAGCCACAGACAGAAGGGGGGGCATGGTTCAAGTACTGGGGCCCCTGCACTTGTTCTCCCTTTCCCTGGGCTTTGGCATCACTTGCCCCTGCTTAGCGAGTAGTGTTCAGTGGTCCCCATAATGTGGGGTGTGATTCTAGGGGAACACAGAGGAAGATTCATTGCAGCACCTCAGGGCCTAAGCCAGCCCCCATAAAAGGCAGGGAGGGAGCACCACTCAGCATCACTCTGTCCCAGGTCTTCCCCAATCCTCAGCCTGAGACTCTGGCTCCCAGCCCGGCATCGACTCCTTTACTCCTGTCCACACTCCTCTCCCCAGCAAGCAATGGCCCCTCTCCCAGCCCAGGTTCTCGTCCATGGCTTCCGAGAGGCCACAGACATAGCTAAGAGGGTGCAGTGTGAAATGTTTGGGGACCACTGGTTTAGGGACATGTTCTCAATCACTTCTATGCAGTGCAATAAAAGCTATTCCTCACCCACCTACCCGTCCATCAGGACGCACTAGGTATGTTCTGCTGCCCTTCACTCATACAGGAAGGATAATAACATTTCATTCCACTCAATCCTAAAGTGATTTGTAAACCACCATCATCCCAAACTGGTCATTTTGGGGAAGTGGCCTGATCATGCTGCATAGCTAGGCAGAGTAGTTGTGTCTATGCAAACACGGTCTGTTCCTGAAGTCTTTCCCCAGCTCCTCACTAGATGTGAGGGGGGGAGCTCATTCAGACCCTGCTTACACTTAGTATTTAAAAACTCCTTAGTGTCGCTATCTCTGCTGGCCTTAGATTTCTCCTCCTGTCCATTTCCTAACAGCTCAGATGAGGTGGCCAGGTGGTTAAGGTGGCGGACTGCTCATCTATTGTGCTCTGCACGCATGGGTTCAAATCCCATCCTTAGCAGATGCATTTGGCCTTCACACCTTCCTTAATAGACAACCATCTCCCCCTTTGGTACAACAAGAGATCAAACAATGTTGCTTCTAAGGATACGTCTTCGCTACCCACTGTATCGGCGGGTAGCAATTGATTGCTTGGGGATTGATATATCATGTCTCATCTAGATGCGATATATCGATCCTTGAACATGCTTATATCGATTCCGTAACTCCACCAACCTGAACGGAGCTGCGGAATCAACAAGGGGAGCCACGGACATCGATCCCACACTGTGAGGACGGTGAGTAATTCGATCTTAGATACTTCGACTTCAGCTATGTTATTCATGTAGCTGAAGTTGCGTATCTAAGATCGATTTTCCCCCTTAGTGTAGACCAGCCCTTACAAACAAAAGCCTTTTCAGAAACTCAGACCCCCCTCCCATTGCTTTAAATAAAATGTCTAAATCCCACATTTCTAAAAAAATTCTCTAGTCCTGTATTTCTTAGTTTTTATCACAAAAGGTAACAGACTCATAATCTCCCCAAACACTCTGGGACCTCCCCAAATTATTAAAATACCCCCATCCTGAGCAAGGCCACAACAGAGCTAGTGTCTAGGCCAAGCTGTTATGAAGGAGGCAACTCAAATATTTTCTCTCTGCTTCCCTTGGCAAAGTCTGACTGAGAAAAAGAAAATCCCCCAAACTGAAAATTTTCTGCTGAAAAACCAGTACTAGTCTGTTTGGGGACTTTGGTTTGAATGCATTATTATTATTCTCTTCTGATTTATCTCAGTTCAGTGTTTCTCCTCCAGATGTGTTTCCAGGTGTTGCATTGTGGGGGAGAGAGTCCAATTCATAACGTTTCTACCCCCCTTTCATAGTTTCTTCCAACTTGCTAGGAAGTACCTTTGCTATGATGTGAGTCAGGCAGTGTCCATTGTCGCTGTGCTATCTCTGAGAAGTCTGCATTGTACACGGTTCCTGGCATAGTCCTTGGGTGTGTGGATCCCTTTAATGGGCCAGCAGCGAGTCTGGCTCCTCCATTGTCACACCTGAAAGGCTGGTGGTGGGCTTTTCCCAACCTCATAACATATCTCAGTAATGCACACAGAGCAAACTTCATAACTTCCCAACCAATGCGAGCATACACAATCCAACACGATATTAATAGATCAAGACTTTTGAAATACCACCTCACTAGGCAGACTTTGTACAAACCATGTCATCATTATATGAGAGTGGTGAATATGGGACCTCCAGGGTGCGGCTTTGAGCACAGCGTGCCGCACCTGGGCTTGCATTGCAATGGAGATGTACCCTTAGGGTCCATCTCTCCTGGGATAAAGATGGCAGCAGGGCTGGCCGGGGTCATCTGACTTGGCCCCATTGAGCTAAAGCTGAGAGGATAAAAACTGTGGTGAAGATATTTGTGTTCATACTGAAGCCTGGGTTTGGGTACCCTCACCCCTCGTGGGGTCTCAGAGGTTGGGCTGAAGCCCATATGGCATATCTGCCTTCTCTCAATGGGTCGATTGTATAGCTGATGGTCCTTAATGGCCATCAAGCAGGTTAAGCAGAACTGACACCAACAGTGGTCACAACGATGTTCTATGCAGTTACAGATTATGTCAATAACGTCACAGGAGGTGAGACAGCATCAGTGAGACTGATATTGGAATACTGCCTCCAGTTTTGGGGTCCTCATTTGAAAAAGATGTTGTGAAATTGGAGCTGGGGCAGCAAAGAGCCACCAAATGTTCTGAGGGCTGGAAAAAAATGCCTTCTAGTGAGGTATTGAAAGGGCTCAACCTGTTTAGCTTATTAAAAGAAGATTGAAATGTGACTTCATTGAAGTGTTGAAGTGCCTTAATGGACAGAAAAGATTGGGTATTAAAGGGCTCTTTAATCGAGCAGAGAAAGGCATAACAAGACCCAATGGCTGGAAGGTGAAAAGAGACAAATTCATATTACAACTAAGGCACAAATATTCAACAGTGAGGATGATTCACCACAGGAACAAGCTACCAAGGAAAGTGATGGTTTCTCCATCTCTTGATGTCATTTCATGAAGACTAGATGCCTTTCCGGAATGTGTTTGCCCCATAAGTAGCTCTTGTGTCATACAGGAGGCCTGTGATATGCAGGGGGTCAGATTAGATACTCTAATGGTCTCTTCTGGCCATAAAGTCGACTAATTTCTGAAAAACTGAGTGTAGCACTGGGAGCAGCATCTGATGTTTTCCTGTCTAGCCGGCTTGCTTCCTAGAACGAACGCTCCTTGAGTGGGGTGATCCACAGGGAGTAGCTCAAACCTCCAAAGTGCCTGGCCAGGGGCAGGACATTAGCACAGCAAGGGAGGGGTGTGGCAGTGACATCACAAAGGCCTTTTGCAGGACCTAAGACTATTGGTCAAAAGTGGTGGGAGAGGTGGTGACCTCACAGACAGATGCTGACATCAGCCAGGCAGGACAGGGTCGAGGGCCCAGGGAAACATCAGAGACGCCTATGGCTTTGCTTCAGCAAGTCTCCTTCTCCAAATCTCTCTTTGAGGACTGAGAGAGTATTTGGGTTCACGGACGTGAGCGCCAGGAGGAACCTCTTTCAAGTTTTCTCCTTCCCTTGTAGTGATTTTACTAGAAAACAGCCGTCCCTGTTTAGAAGGTAAGAGCCTCCTGGAGGTTTGAAACCTGTTCAGTCTGATCCATCTGGTGACAGTTGAATTCTAGGCATGGAAAACACGAGCTTAAGGAGGCAGAATTTTTTGCATGCCTGGGATTTTGTCCCTTAGAATCACTGGGGACATCAGGGTTTGTCCTTTTTGTTTCACCTCTTCCTCCATCCCTCCCTCCCCTTCTTCTCTTGCTTCCTTTGTCCTTTTACCCGTTCCCCTCCCAACAACAGGAGGTGTGTGTGTGTGTGTTGCGGGGAAGTGCTCTGCAGCTCCCACTGTGGGAGGTCCACCCGAAAATGTGGGGCTGAAATAGTGCTCAGGCAGTGATCCGGGCCATCCTTTGGGCTCTCTGATGAGAACCTTCAGCCTTAGTCTCTACTCTGATTGGCTGAGCAGGGGGTTATTGACAGGGAGGAGACACAGGTCCTTGTTGTTCTCTTTTAAGATCAAGTAAATAAGTCAGAACCAGTTCTATGTTTGATGAATTTTGCTGCTTCTCTGCATTAATTGTCTCTGAGCAGTTCATGATTCTCTCTAACATTGCAGTTCTCCTCAAATACTTGCTGAATAATTACTGTCACTGTTGTTGCTCTGGAGCTCATCTAAGAGCACTTTATTCAGGTCATTCAATGTCTGAAATTCAAGATCCGATGGTTAGTTTGAAAATCAGGGCTCTTGGGTCCTATTCCCAACTCTGCAACTGACTGGCTCTGTGACCTAAGACAAGTCAATTCTCCTTTCTCAGCCTTAGCTTCTCCCTCTTTCAAGTAGGGATAATAATGATCTGCTCGTACCTACCTCACGGTGGGTGGAGGATGAGGATCCATTGGAGAGTGTCACTAGGAGTAGGGCATAATATGAGGTGTCCTATCATGTTTACTCAGAGCAGATTAACACATAATAGAATAGCTGAAATAGTCTATCTGATTTGTATTTTTTTATTTTGAAATTGTTAAGAGCAGCAACGACTTAGCTCAGACCGAAGCATCTTATCTAATGTTTGAGATCCAAGTGTCTCCTCTTTGTGTGTGAGGAGACAATTTAACCCACCGTGATGAACAGGAGATGCTTTTGTTTTGCAAAACAATATTTTTGCAAAGAATTTTCATCTCACTTGTTATGATTTCAAGAAACAAACTGGATTAGCCTGAATGGGATTTTCTGACAGAAATGATTTCAATGAAATTTCTCCACCATCTCGATTCCTGGGCTTTATCCCTGCCTCTCTGGGGGTGGGGTTTGTTGTCTGTTAGAACAGGAGTCAGGACCGGTGGCTTCTCTTTCTGGCTCCACCACCGCCTTCCTGCATAGGCACTTGCGGAGGTCACTTCCCGTCTCTGGACCTCAGACTCCTCCCCATCTGTCCAATGGGAACAGGGACAGTTCTTGAACTCTGAGCAGTTGTGAGCCTGAGTGAGATAAGGGGTGTTAAAGCCCTCTGTGAAGGAGAAAGGGGAGTTTCACGCTGCTTAGCACCAAGGAATTCTACAGTTTGCTAAAATGTCTAGTCTGTGGAAATAAGAAATGGACGGGGCCAATCTTTAACCAGTGCCTTTTTTTAAAGCCCATTCAGGGATGTGAGTTCCTGTCTCTTAGGCGCCTGGGGTCCTTTGCCAGCAGGAGAGAAGAGGTTCCTACCTCCATTTTTGTGGCCTTAACAAACCAGGTGTTGTGCCTCAGTTCTTATCTGAGATCCCTGAAAAAGAACATCTTCCCATCCATGAACAAGACAGGACCTTTCTCTAAAAGGGGAACAAAGAGACCCCTGAGACTTACAGACTAGCTACCCTCACTGCCATTGCTGGAGAGAGACTGCAATACATTCTTAAACACTCAGGCCATGTCTACATCTAAAATTTTGCAGCGCTGGTTGTTACAGCTGTATTAGTACAGCTGTATAGGGCCAGCGCTGCAGAGTGGCCACACTTACAGCAACCAGCGCTGCAAGTGGTGTTAGATGTGGCCACACTGCAGCGCTGTTGGGCGGCTTCAAGGGGGGTTCGGGGAACGCGAGAGCAAACCGGGAAAGGAGACCAGCTTCGCTGCGGTTTGCTCTCGCGTTCCCCGAACCACCCTGCAAACCGTAGGGAAGGAGACCTGCTTGCTCGGGGTTCGGGGAACGAGAGAGCAAACCGGGAAAGGAGACCAGCTTCGCTGCGGTTTGCTCTCGCGTTCCCCGAACCACCCTGCAAACCGTAGGGAAGGAGACCTGCTTGCTCGGGGTTCGGGGAACGAGAGAGCAAACCGGGAAAGGAGACCAGCTTCACTGCGGTTTGCTCTCGCGTTCCCGGAACCACCCAGCAAACCTCAGGGAAGGAGACCTGCTTGCTCGGGGTTCGGGGAACGAGAGAGCAAACCGGGAAAGGAGACCAGCTTCGCTGCGGTTTGCTCTCGCGTTCCCCGAACCACCCTGCAAACCGTAGGGAAGGAGACCTGCTTGCTCGGGGTTCGGGGAACGCGAGAGCAAACCGGGAAAGGAGACCAGCTTCGCTGCGGTTTGCTCTCGCGTTCCCGGAACCACCCAGCAAACCTCAGGGAAGGAGACCTGCTTGCTCGGGGTTCGGGGAACGAGAGAGCAAACCGGGAAAGGAGACCAGCTTCGCTGCGGTTTGCTCTCGTGTTCCCCGAACCACCCTGGAAACCTCAGGGAAGGAGACCTGCTTGCTTGGGGTTCGGGGAACGAGAGAGCAAACCGGGAAAGGAGACCAGCTTCGCTGCGGTTTGCTCTCGCGTTCCCGGAACCACCCAGCAAACCTCAGGCAAGGAGACCTGCTTGCTCGGGGTTCGGGGAACGAGAGAGCAAACCGGGAAAGGAGACCAGCTTCGCCGCGGTTTGCTCTCGCGTTCCCGGAACCACCCAGCAAACCTCAGGGAAGGAGACCTGCTTGCTCGGGGTTCGGGGAACGAGAGAGCAAACCGGGAAAGGAGACCAGCTTCGCCGCGGTTTGCTCTCGTGTTCCCCGAACCACCCTGGAAACCTCAGGGAAGGAGACCTGCTTGCTCGGGGTTTGGGGAACTCGAGAGCAAGCCGGGGAAGGAGACCAGCTTGATTACCAGAGGCTTCCTCAGGTATGCTGGGATACCTGCTTATTCCACGGAGGTCAAGAAAAGCGCTGGTAAGTGTCTATATTTGATTACCAGCGCTGGATCACCAGCGCTGGATCCTCTACACCCGAGACAAAACGGGAGTACGGCCAGCGCTGCAAACAGGGAGTTGCAGCGCTGGTGGTGCCCTGCAGATGTGTACACCTCCTAAGTTGCAGCGCTGTAACTCCCTCACCAGCGCTGCAACTTTCTGATGTAGACAAGCCCTCAGTTTGTCAGCAGCACCTACAGGATAATTTGGTTCTTAGGACTAGTGAGCATGGATTTGTCAAGGACAAACCATTCCAAACCAATCCTCTTTCCTTCCTTGGCAGAGTTCCAGGCCTAGTGGAGGTGGGTAAACAGTAGATGGGATCTAGCTCAGTGTTATTAAGGCTTTTGACAGAGTCCCGTAGGACATTCTCACAAGTAAACGAGGGAAATGCGGTCTAGATGCAATCAGTGTCATGTGGGTGCAGAGCTGTTGAAAGCCCAGATTCCAAGAGCCCTTCTCCATGTCTGGCTGTCCAACAGAGAGGGTGTACCTAGTGGGTCCGGCAGGGATCAGTCCGGGGTCTGGTACTATTCAATATTTTCATTACTGATTTGGAAAATGGAGTGGAGAGCATGCTTCTAAAATTTGCAAATGACACCAAGCACTTCGGATCACAGGACTGGAATTCAAAATGCCCTTAACAAACTGGAGAATTGGTTTTCTTGAGCCAAACTCCATGGCTGGGCCCCTCTCTCTAGACTGGGCTGAAGTGAAACCCCAGAGCCAAACACTCCTCCTGGGCAGTGCGCTCGCCCTTGAATGGTCAGATGCTGCTTAGCACTGTCAGAGCAGCTTTTGCTGGGGGATTCTCCCGGCACTTTTCAATAGCGGGAAAGTATGAAATCCCCATTTGACTGCTGGGGACAGAGCCCTAGATGGGGGAGGAACTTGCCCAAAGTCCCCCAGGAAAAGGAAAAGAACCAGCAGTGGAACCAATAGGAAACCCAGCAATGGAACTCAGGAATCCTGGGGGTGTGCTAGGGTGACCAGATGTCCCAATTTTATAGGGACAGTCCGAATTTTGGGGTCTTTTTCTTATCTAGGATCCTATTACCCCCCACCCCCTGTCCCGATTTTTCACACTTGCTGTCTGGTCACCCTAGGGTGTGCACATGTGTGGGTCTGTCATGGTATAATCCTCACTCCGAATCTTAGCGTCCAAAAAGATGGGGTATCAGCATGAATTCCTCTAAGCTCATTTACCAACTTAGAACCTATAACGCTGTCACCAACCAGGAATTACAGTGCCTGGTACACTCTGGTCCCCCCAAAACCTGGCCCGGGTACCCCCAAGACCCAGACCCTCTGGATCTTAACACAAGGAAAGTAAACCCTTTCCTTCACCGTTGCCTCTCCCAGGCTTCCCCTCCCTGGGTTACCCTGGAAGACCATTGTGATTCAAACCCCTTGAATCCTGAAACAGAGAGGAAAATGCACCTTCCCCCCCTCCTTCTCTCTTCCCCTCCCAGATTCTTCCTGAGAGAAAGTAATCCTGGCACCGAGAGAAATCAGCCTCTCTCTCCCTCTTCCCTCCTTTCTCCCCACCAATTCCCTGGTGAATCCAGGCCCAGTCCCCTGGGATCTCACCAGAATAAAAAAAAATTAGGTTCTTAAACAAGAAAAGCTTTTAATTAAAGAGAGAAAAACAGTAAAAATGATCTTGTAAATTTAAGATGGAATAGGTAGAGGGTTTTTCAGCTATAGACACTGGGAATATTCTCCCAGCCTAAGTATACAAGTACAAATTAAAATCCTTTCAGTAAAATACAAATTTGAACTCCTTCCAACCAAATACACAATTGCAAATAAAGAAAACAACCATAAGCCTAACTCGCTTTATCTACCTAGTACTCACTATTCTCAACTTATAAGAGCCTGTATTGGAGAGAAACCTGATTGCACGTCTGCTCCCTCTGAGCCCCCAGAGTGAACAACAACCAAAACTAACAGCACACACAAAAACTTCCCTCCCTCAAGATTTGAAAGTATCCTGTCCCCTGATTGGTCCTCTGGTCAGGTGACAGCCAGGCTCACTGTTCTTGTTAACCCTTTCCAGGCAAAGAGATATGAAGCACTTCTGTTCTATTAACTTTTCTTATCTGTTTATGACAGGGTCCCAGCTGCTCCCTGCCTTCTCATTGAAGCAGATGTGCAGGGTTACTGCCCTGGGAACTGCGGGGCACTAGTGGACATGGGGTTGGCTGGAGGTAGGGTCTGGCTGCAAGCAGGGCAAGGGGTGCGGGGCTGGCTGGCTTCAGGCAGAGGGGTGCATCAGGGGTTGGCTGGAGAAAGGGCAGGGGGAGCTGGGCTGGTGCAGGCTGGTGGGGTGTGGGGACTGGCTGGCTTTGGACAGGGCCACAGGGGGGTGCAGCAGGAGTTGGCTGGAGACAGGGCAGGGGGTGTGTCGGGCTGGCTGTGGGGCTGGCTGCAGGCAGGGCAGAGAGGATGCGGCTGGTGCGGGCAGGGCAGAAGGTGCAGGGCTGGCTGGAGACAGAGGCTGGCTGTGGGCAGGGCAGGGCAGGGGGTGCAGGGCTGGCTGCAGGCAGGGCATGGGGCAGGGCCAGTGCAAGGATGTTTCACACCCTAGGCGAAACTTCCACCTTGCGCCCTCCCCCCCGCGGCCCCACCCTGAGGTGCCCCACCCGTGGCAGCTCCCTCCCTCCACCCTGAGGCGTCCCACTTGTGGCAGCTGCCCCGCTCTGCCCTGTGGCACCCCCCCTCATCCCAGCTCACCCCTGCTCCGAGCATGAGCACCCCGAGCAAGCCATGGCCGCTTCACTTCTCCTGCCTCCCAGGTTTGCGGCACCTAAGCCTGCCAGGTAGTCAAGCACCCTCCTCTGAGCCACAGCAGCCCTGACAGTTGACAATAGAGGCACCTTAACCCCTGAGTTCCTTCAATGTGTCCCGCTCCGGGGTCCAGCTCTGATCACCAGATACTCGGGGTATGTCTATACCACCTGCCGAATCGGTGGGCAGCGATCGATCCAGCGGGGGTTGATATATCGCGTCTAGTGTAGATGCAACACATCGAGTGCTCTCCCCTCGACTGCTGTACTCCAGCTCGGTGAGAGACGCAGGCAGAGTCTACGGGGAGCTGCAGCAGTCGACTCACCGCGACTGTGACATTATAAGTATAATCTAATATCTCATTGAAAGGTGACAGGGCCAGAAAGAGTTAATTAACTCACCTCACCGACTGACCTGACCCATGGGTGAACCTTAAGAACTGGTTAGCAAGATATGTAAATGAACAGAGCTTTGAAATGCAAGTCTGCATTGTTAGAGGTAGAAGGGAAGGTGTTTGCTCAGGTCTTGTGATGTCAGCAAACAAGTCTTGTCTATTGCTATAGTTTTAATTCAAAGAGCAAAAAAGGAATATTAACATTTATGATGATACTTGAGTGAAATAGTATTATTGTCTATGTGTCTCTTTGAAGGTTGTGGTAACCTGTATCTGAACTGTTTAATGAATAAATTACCCTGTACTAATTGCCAGGATGTTTGGAAGGAGAGTTAAGCCTATTGTTTTCTCAGGCCGAAAGGCTGCTGGAAATGTATAAGAAGCCTGGGACACGATCCTTCTTCATCTCAGATCTGCTTTGGGTTTCAAGAGGGGGAAACCTTAAGCCACAAGGATTGAGATCCCCAGTCATTGACTGGAGCCACCCTGAATATGGACATTGGACTATAACCTATGGACTATTTCTAAAAGGACTTTTGGCTACTACAAGCTCATCTCTACTATGTATCTGAACCTCAAGAATTGAATTCAAGTCTATATGTCTATTAATCTTTTAACCAACACTCTCTCTCTTTTCTTTTCTAATAAATTTTAGCTTAGTTAATAAGAATTGGCTATAGCATGTATTTTAGGTAAGATCTAAGTTATAATTGAACCTGGTTATGTGGCTGATCCTTTGGGATCGGAAGAATCTTTTCTTTTATATGATGAAGTAAGATTTTCAGGAATCATCATCATATCTGACAGGTGTGTCTGGACGGAGGCCTGAGGCTGTGTACTTTAAGGGAACTGCGTGGTTTAAACTTCTAAGTAACCAGGGAGGTACTACAGAGCTGTTTTGTGCTGGCTTGGTAAATCTAAGTATTGAAATAACCACCAGTGTTTGGGATTTGTGTGCCCTGTTTTGTTTGCAGTTCACCCTGATTGAGTGACTCAGCTGGCTCCCATGGGCAGCACCGTCACATGTACATCCAGGCTGTAGGGGTCCGGGGGATCTTAGGGGCCTTGGGGTGCACAGATACCTACGTCCAGGCCATAGGGGTCCCTGGGGGGCTTAGAGAGTTTTGGGGGGAACACAGATACCAATCTCCAGGCTCTAGGGGTCCCAGGGGGGCTTAGGGGGTTCGTGGGGGGCACATATTCCTACTTCCAGGCTATAGTGGTACCAGGGGGGCTTAAGGGATTAGTGGGGGGCATAGATACCTACGTCCAGGCTGGAGGCATCCTGGGAGTCTTAGGGGATTTTTGGGGGCCCAAGATACCTATGTCCAGGCTGTAGGGATACCAGGGGGGTTTAGGGGTTCGGGTGGGCACAGATAAGTATGTCCAGGCTGTATTGGTCCCAAGGGAGATTAGAAGTTTCGTGAGGGGCATAGATATCTACATCCAGATTGTAGATGTCCTGGGGGGGTTAGGGGGGTTGTGGGGGTACATATACCTACGTCCAGGTCTGTAGGGGTTCCTGGGGGCTTAGGGGGTTTCTGAGGGGCACATATACCTACGTGCACACTAGAGTGTCCCAGAGGGCTTATGGAGTCTATATGGGGCACAGATACCAATGTCCTGGCTGTATAGGTCCCTGGGGGGCTTAGGGAGGTTGTGGAGGGCACAGATAACTAAGTTCAGGCTGGAGGGGTC
Organism: Gopherus evgoodei; assembly: GCF_007399415.2. Classification (NCBI taxonomy): domain Eukaryota; kingdom Metazoa; phylum Chordata; order Testudines; family Testudinidae; genus Gopherus; species Gopherus evgoodei. The sequence continues at coordinate 189,442 of NC_044337.1, read as the reverse complement.
TCCAGGGGTTTAGGTGTTTAGTGGAGTGCACAGATACCTACGTCCAGGCTGCAGGGGTCCCGGAAGGGCTTAGGGGGTGTAACGGAGTGTGGGGGAGTCCGGTCCTGCACCCCTCTTCCTAGGACACACAGTGACTCTCGGCCAGCCAGTAAAACAGAAGGTTTATTGGACAACAGGAGCGAAGGATACAGCAGAGCTTGGAGGCACAAGCAGGACCCTGCAATCGAGTCCTTCTAGGGGTTCAGGAAACTTAGTTCCCAGTTTGGGATTCCCTGAATTCCCACCACCCAGACCAAAACCGAAACTGAACTAACCCAACTCCCTCCAGCCAGCCCTTTCCTGTGTCCAGCTTCCCGGGCAAAGGTGCTGACCCCCTCCCCCCCTGCCTAGCTCAGGTTACAGGCTGAGCACGTGTCCGGTCCTAAAGTCACCCCCTGCTCTCCCATCCCCCACACAGACAGTCCCTACTCCATCACAGAATCCTGTGGCACCTTATAGACTAACAGACGTTTTGGAGCATGAGCTTTCGTGGGTGAATATTCACGAAAATACCCACGAAAATACCCACGAAAGCTCATGCTCCAAAACGTCTGTTAGTCTGTAAGGTGCCACAGGATTCTTTGCTGCTTTTACAGATCCAGACTAACATGGCTACCCTCTGATACACTACTCCATCACAGTAATGCACAGAGCATTTCCCGCATGGAGCAACAGTGACCCCGTGTGGCTATTCAGGATAATGCACAGAGCTTTTCTCTCACAGAGCAACAGTGACACCGTGTGGCTATTCAGGATAATGCACAGAGCTTTTCTCTCACAGAGCAACAGTGACACCGTGTGGCCACGCAGGGTAATGCACAGAGCTTTTCTCTCACGGAGCAACAGTGACACCGTGTGGCCACGCAGGGTAATGCCCAGAGCATTTCCCTCACGGAGCAACAGTGACACCATGTGTCCACGCAGGGTAATGCACAGAGCTTTTCTCTCACGGAGCAACAGTGACACCATGTGGCCATGCAGGGTAATGCAGAGAGCATTTGCTGCATGGTGCAACAATGACACCTTGTGGCCACGCAGGGTAAGGCACTATCTATTTCCTGACTGGAGATATAGTGACACTGTGTGGCCACACAGAGTATTGCACAGAGCATTTTTCTCATAGAGGAATAGTGACACCATGTGGCCATGCAGGGTAATGCACAGACCATCACACCTAGGTAGAGGCTGTAGAGATCCCTGGGGGGCTTAGGGGTAGTGAGGGGCACAGATAGCTATGTCCAGGCTGGAGGCATTCCGGTGGGGATTAGGGGCTTCATGGGGACACAAATATCTATGTCCGGGCTGGAGAGGTCCCTGGATGGCTTAGGGGGTTGTGGTGAGCACAGATACATACGTCCAGGCTGTATTGGTCCCTGGGGGTTTAGAGAGTTGGTGAGGGGCACAGAAATCTATGTATGGTCTGGAGGGTTCCCTGAGGGACTTAAAAGCAGAAAAGAATCCTGTGGCACCTTATAGACTAACCGATGTTTTGGAACATGAGCTTTTGTAGGTGAATACCCACTTCGTCAGACTTAAGGGGTTGTGGTTGTGCAGATACCTACGTCCCGGTTGGAGGGGGACCTGGGGAGCTTAGGGGGCTTGTGTGGCGTACACACACCTACAACCAGGCTGGTGGGGGCCCTATGGGTCTTAAGGGGCTTGTGGGGGGCAGAGATACCTATGTCCAGGCTGGAGAAGTCCTGGGGAGGGCTTAGGGGGTTCCTGGAGGTCACAAATATCTACATCCAGGCTGGAGGGGTTCTGGGGGTATTAGGGAGTTGTGGGGGGGCACAGATACCTATTTCGAAGCTGTAGGGGTCCCAGGTTGCTTTGGGGCATTTGGGGGTACAGATACCTACGTCCATGCTGTAGGGGTCGCTGGGAGGATCAGTGGGTTCGTGAGGGTGCACAGATACCTATGTCCAGGATATAGGGATCCTGGGGGAGCTTAGGAGTTTGTGGGGGGCACAGATACCTTCATCCAGGCAAGAGGGGTCCTGGGGGCCTTAGGGGGCTCGTGCTGGGCACAGATACCTGCGTCTAGGCTGGAGGGGTTCCGGGGGGCTTAGGAGGGTTGTGGGGAGCTCAGATAACTATGTTGAGGCTGGAGGGGTCCCATCATGGCCTAGGGGGTTTGTGGGGGACAAAGATACCTGTGTCTAGGCTGGAGGGGTTCTGGGGGGCTTAGGGGGGTTGTGGGGATCTCAGATAACTATGTCGAGGCTGGAGGGGTCCCATCATGGCCTAGGGGGTTTGTGGGGAGCACAGATACCTGTGTCTAGGTTGGAGGGGTTTGGGGGGTCTTAGGAGGGTTGTGGGGGCACAGAGCCCAATGTCCATGCTGGAGGGGTCCCATCGTGGCTAAGGGGATTCGTGGGGTCAGAGATACCTATGTCTAGGCTGGAGGGGTCCCGGGGGGATTAGGTGTGTTGGGGGGGGGAACAGATACCTACGTCCTGATTGTAGGGGGCCCTGGGCAGCTTAGGCAGTTTGTGGGGGTCACAGATAGAAACATCCATGCTGTAGGGGTCCCAAGGGTCTTTGTGGGGCTCTGGGAGTCACAGATACCTACCTACAGGCTGAAGGAGTCCTGTGGGTCTTAGGGGATTTGTGGGGCATACAGATGTCTACATCTGGGCTTGTGGGTTCCCTAGGGAGCTTAGAGGTTTGTGGGGAGCACAGATACCTTTATCCAGGCTAAATGGGTCCTGGTGGGATTAGGGAGTTGTGGGGGGCACAGATACCTACATCCAGGCTGGAGGGGTCCCGGGGGGCTTAGGTGGTTTGTGTGTGGGGGGGGGGCACAGATATGTACGTCCAGGCTGGAGAGGTTCTGGGGAGGATTAGGGGCTTTTGCGGATGGCAGAGATACCTATCTCCAGGCTCTAGGGTTCCCTGGGGGGCTTAGGGTTTTTTTGAGAGGCACAGATATCTATGTCCAGGTTGGAGTGGTTCCGGGGGGGGGGTTCCGTGGTTCCTGGGGGGCACAGATACCTAGGTCCATGCTGTAGGGGTCCCCGAGTGGATTAGGGGTATTCTGGGGGGCACAGATACATACGTCTAGGCTGTAGGGATCCCTGGGAGGCTTAGGGGGTTTGTGTGGGGCAGAGATACCTACGTCCAGGCAATAGGGCTTCCGGGGGGAATTAGTGTGTTGGGGGGGCACAGATACCTAGGTCCAGGCTGGAGGGTTCCTGGGGGCGGGGCTTAGGCAGTTTGTGAGGGGCACAGATACCTGCATCCAGGCTGGAGGGGTTCCTGGGGGGCTAAGTGGGTTTCTGGTGGGCACAGATATCTACCTCCAGGCTGGAGGGGTTCCTCGGCACTTAGGGGTTGTGGGGGGCACAGATACCTAAGTCCAGGCTGGAGGGGTCCAGAGGGGTCTTATGGGGTTCAAGGGGGCACAGATACTTATCTCTAGGCTGTAGGGGTCCCTGGTGGGCTTAGGGGGTTTGGGGGGCCTCAGATACCTAAGTCCATGCTGTAGGCATCCCTACAGGTGCTTATGGGTTCGTGGGGTGCACAGATACTTATGTCCAGGCTGGAGGGGACCCGGGGGGTTGGGGTTTCATAGGGGGCACAGATACGAAGCTCCAGGCTGTAGGAGTCCCAGGGGGGCTGTGGGAGTACAGATACCTACATCTAGGCTGGAGGGGTCCTGGGGGATATAGGGGGTTTGTGGGGGGCACAGATACCTAGGTCCAGGCTGTCGGTGTCCCGGCGAGATTAGACGGTTCACTGAGGGCTCAGATACATCCAGGCTGGATGTGTCCCGAGGAGCTTAGGGGGTTCGTGGGGTGCTCAGACACCTGTGTCCAGGCTGTAGGGATCCCTGGGGGCTTAGGGGGTTCGTGGGGGTCACAGGTAGTTACGTCCAGGCTGAAGGGGTAATGGGAGTGCTTAAGGGATCGGGGCTGACACAGATACCTACGTCCAGGGTCTAGGGGTCCCGAGGGGATTAGGGGTTGAGGGGGGAACAGATACCTACGTCCTAGCTGGAGGGGTCCTGGGTGGTTTAGGAGGTTCGTTGGAGTCACAGATACCTATGTCCAGACTGTAGGGGTTCCTGGGGCGTTAGGGGGCTTCTGGGGGTCACAGATACCTACGTGCAGACTGGAGGGGTCCCGGAGGGCTTAGGAGATTTATGGGGAGCACAGATACCAACGTCCTGGCTGTAAAGGTCCTTGGGGGGCTTTGTGGGTTTGTGGGGGGCACAGATACCTACATCCAGGCTGCAGGGGTTCCCGTGGGGATTAGGGGATTTATGCGGGGCACAGATACCAACGTCCTGGCTGTAGATGTTCCTGGGGCACATAGAGGGGCTGTGGTCGCACATAACCCTACATCCAGGCTGCTGGGGTCCTGGGAAGGATTAGGGGGCTCATGGGGAGCTCAGATACCTACATCCAGGTTGGAGATGTCCCAGGAAGGATTAGGGAGTTTCTGGGGTGCACAGTCTCCAGGCTGCAGGGGTTCCCGTGGGGATTAGGGGATTTATGCGGGGCACAGATACCAACGTCCTGGCTGTAGATGTTCCTGGGGCACATAGAGGGGCTGTGGTCGCACATAACCCTACATCCAGGCTGCTGGGGTCCTGGGAAGGATTAGGGGGCTCATGGGGAGCTCAGATACCTACATCCAGGTTGGAGATGTCCCAGGAAGGATTAGGGAGTTTCTGGGGTGCACAGTCTCCAGGCTGTAGGGGTCCCTGTGGGCCTTACGGGTTCTTGGGGGCAGAGATAACTATTGCCCATCTTTAGGGGTCGCTGGGGAGGCTTAGATGGTTTGTGGGGGGGCCAAATACCTACGTCCAGGCTCTAGAGGTCCCTGGGGGGCTTATAGTATTCGTGGGTGGTGCAGATACCTATGTCCAGGCTAGAGGGGTCGCTGGGGGATTAGGGGGGTTGTGGGAGCACAGATACCTGACTTCAGGCTATAGGGGTCCTGGGGGTGCTTAGGGGTTGGGGCAGGCACAGATACCTACGTCCAGGCTGTAGCAGTCTTGCGAGGCTTAGGAGGTTTCTGGAGGTCACAGATACCTCCGTGCAGGCTAGACGGGTCCTGGGGGGATTAGGAGGTTTATGGGGTGCACAGATGACAACTTCCAGGCTGTACAGGTCCCTGGGGAGCTTAGGGGATTGTGGGGGACACAGATATCTATGTCAAGGCTGGATGGGTCCCTGGAGGGCTTAGAGGTTCATGGGAGCACAGATACGTACGTCCAGATGAGCTTTTCCCTGGAGGCAGCCTGCGCGCAGCTGCGATCAGCTGTTTGCTGGGCAGGCTCCGCTCAACTGCTACCCCCTCCCTGCTCCTGCGGAGACTGAGTCCCCTCCCCAAACAGCCTTAGGGGTCGGGGTGGGCGGGGGTCAGCAGCAGCACAGCCCGCCCCGCTCCCTGGGGCTGCCCCGCACCTCTCGGGCTGATGGCTCTGCCATGGCATCCGCGTGAATCGCTGCTCCCTGCCCCGCCAGGCTCGGCTCCAGCCACAGCAGCATCGGGTGCCCCAGGGAGCCCGGCTGGGCTGGGGCTGGGGCAGTGGTAGGTTGCGGGGAGGAGAAGCTCCAGATACTGGCAGGGGGGGAGAGGAGCCGAGCTGGAGTGGGGGAGGAGAAGCCCTGGACTGGGCTGGAGCCACGCTGGGGGGTGGGAGGAGGAGAAGCCCTGGGCCCCTGCAGGATCTGCAGTGAGAGGGGGGGGGGGGGGAAGAGCCAAGCTGGGGCAGGGGAGGAGAAGCCACGCAGGGTTGGGAGGCGGGGGGCAGAAGCCCAGACCCCAGCAGGTGCTGCACTGGGGGGGATGGAGGGGGAGAGGGGCCACCCTGGGGCAGGGAGGAGAAGCCCTGGACCCTGGCAGAAGATATGGGGCTGAAGTCCCCGGCTCGGGAGCCCCAGCCACCTTAGTGGCAGAAGTTGCAGGGCTGAAGCCCTGACCCCACTCTGTGTGCAGCTGCCCTGAGCCCCTCTCGCTCCCATCCCCCCTGTGGAGCTGGCTCCCACTCTCTGGCTGTGGAGAAATTCAGCCCAAATCTCCCCATGTTGGGATCTCCATTTCCCCCACCATCACCCAGCCATGAATGGATTTAGCCCAGGAGGCAGGCTCAGCATTGGCCCCATTTGGCAGGTGGGCTCTAGGGCACAACGAGGTGCAGTGACCTTCCCAAGGCTAAGCAGGGAGTCTGTGGCAGAGCAGAGACTCAGACCCAGAACACCTGAGCCTGAGTCCTGTGCCTTAACCACAAGGCAACCTTCCCACCGAAGGAGAGGGAACCTCCTCTGCCACTTTGAGTGTGTGGGTGGGAGCAGCCACTGGACAGAGGTGCCAGGAGGTGGGGGGGGTTGGATAGTTGGGCGGGGTGATTAGCGGGTGGGGGGGTCTCTGGAAGGGGTGGTCATGGGACAAGGAGCAGGGAGGTTGGATGGGTTGAGGGCTCAGGGGGTGCCTGGTGGGGGGTGGAGCGGGGTTGGGGCAGGCAGGGAGCAGAGGGAGTTGGTTGGGTCGGGAGTTCTGGGGGTCCTGTCAGGGGGCAGGGAGTGGTTGGATAGGAGTGGGAGTTCTGGTGCTCTGTCTGGGGGTGGGGGTGTGGATAAGGGTCAGGGGGACAGGTAGGGGGTAGGGTCCTAGGAAGGCAGATACAGTTGGGGGGGGCTCTCAGGAGGGAGAAGTCAGGGGACAAGGAGCCGGGACGCTTAGATAGGGGGTTGGGTCCTGGAGGGCAGTTAGGGGCAGGGTCCCAGGAGGGGGCAGTCGGGGGACAAGGAGCAGGGGCAGTTCCGAGGGGGGCAGCAAGGGGGGCAGGAAGGGGGAGGCAGTGGATCAGGTGGGGCTCCCTGGGTGCACACCCTAATGAAATGTGCTGCATACGCCTATGGTCACGGTGGTGAGCTACTTGCATCCTTTTCCTGTTTGTGCCATTTCTTTCCATCTCAAGACCTGATAACAATTCTCTCTAGTTCTTCCCCTTCTCTCTCCCCTCCCCACATGTGGCTAGAAAATCCAAGGAGATTCCCTCCTTTTCCCTACAATTATTGACTCTCTAGTCTCTTATTTTCTCCATAATTCTTAAATTCTCCTCAGATTTGGGATGTGAACTCAGCCCGTTTTATCTGAAGTAATTTGTCCTTAGTTGGGGCAATGACACAGGACAGCAAATTCCACCTAACGTAGGTGGTGGTTAGTAGGTGCTGGTTGGGGGAGCCCGCAGACATGGCTGCCTCTGGGGGGGAGATGGGGTGGCTGATCTCTGCCAGAAATAGGACATGACCGAACAGGAGGGGAAGGGAGTGCAGGGAAAGATCCCGGGGGATCGTGATGTGACATGAACTAAAGCCTGTTCTGAAATCTCCACAGTTGCCCTTCTCGCCCTGCCAGGCTGCAGGATGTCGTCCATGTTTCGCTCCAGCTCATCCCATCTTCCCATGGGACAGGGAAGGGAAATGGCTGCCGAGGAGCCAGTTCCAGTAGGGATTATTGAGAGGGGTGGGAGGGTTCTGGTGGATTCCTGCTGGAGGGGAGGGACACCAAATACACAGGAGGTGGGAGGCTTGGGCAGTCTGGATTGGAGGTTGGAATAAACCAAAAAATTCCCAGGGTGGAGAATGGGAGGAGGCCAGAGTGTAGCAAACCTGTTGGGACTGGTTTAATATGCGGCTTCCATTCTAGGAACAGATCCATGAGGTTAGAGGGTGGAAATGCTCTAATTTGTGGGACAGGAAACAACCCCTCTAGGTGGGGCTAGGAAAACGGACCAGACTCATAGTGCTGGAGCCCGACCTGATTAACCAGTGGCTGCTGTGACATGTGAGGGGGCACCCACCAGTGAGGCTTGGGGTTGGGGGGGTTCTTAACCTTTTTCTTTCTAAGGCCCCCAACGTGCTATAAAAACTCCACGGCCCTGCGTATGCCTGGTTCTCTGCATATAAAAGCCAGGGCTGGCGTTAGGGGTGGCAACCAGGGCAATTGCCTGGGGCCCCAGGTGACAGGCCCCCCCCACCCTGCAAAGCTAATTGTTCAAGCTTTGGCTTCAGCCCCTGGTGGCAGGGCTCATGGCCCCATGCTTCGGGCCCAGGCAGTGAGGTTTGGGCTTTCTGCCCTGGGCTCAAGCAAGTCTAACACGGGCTCTGCTTGGAGAACCCCCTGAAACCTGTTCACAGCCCCACAGAGGTCCAGGGACCCCTAGTTGAGAACCACGGCCTTAGGGGATGTGACTCTGCCCCATACTCAGCTCCAGGGCTGGCCTTAGAGAAAATGGCGCCCTGGGTGAACTTGTATTTTGGTGCCCCCTCACCTCTGGCCCTCACAGGCTCCCCACCATCACGTCCAGACCCTGATGCCTCCCTCTAGTGCTTAATCTGTATTGAAAGAGACGCCAGAGCTCAGCCCTGGCACAAATTCAGCACTGGCAGGGCGCCTCACAGCAGCGGCTGCTGGCCGAGCGCCCAGCTCTGAAGGCAAAGCCACCGCCAGCAGCAGCGCAGAAGTGAGGGTGGGCTGGAGTGTGGTGTATTGTGCAGCCTTTTATTTTATGTGAAGTGCAGTTTGTAATGCGGCATTGCACTGCCGCGGGGTTGGCTCTGGTGGCGACAGTGTCAAGCTTAACAGAGTGAAAGTCACCTCTGGTACTTGCTTCAAATGTACAGTCTCTAGGAACACACACAGAGCAAGGATAGTGACCATACAGACATTCACCAGCACAAGATCTGGTCAGTTTTACAAGTTTTATTAAAGTTACAGTTAAGGCTAGGAATACCCAAGCGCATAGACATTCTATAAAGACCTGTGCAAAAATTACAACTCTAGTTCTACTCACACCTGAACAATAGTGCTGGTGTCTGATGAGTCTCTCGTGGATTGATCACCAGTAGAGGGATGGTTCCTGCTGGAGTTTCCCATAGGGAGCTCCATTTTCCCGCTCTGGCCCCCCTTTTTATAACGTGATTCTGATTATACCTTATTAGCATTGACACACCACCTGTAGCCTGTGGTTAAGGCACATTTGGAAACAGAGGTGTCTTTACAGAATTTAATTTAAAATTAATCTTCTGGCTAATTGTTCATCCTGTTACCACTTGGTACCTCTTCTCCCATCGTCTTAGGGCATCAAGTTATTCCTCGGCCATTTACTTCTGTCAGCGTTTCTTAGCTCCAAGGCCTAAAATAGCGAAGCTAAAATCTTGCAGGTCTCAGCCTACAGGCCTTGCGTTTCAACCCTATTTACTTAGATACCTAAAATACATGATTATTCTCTCTGCATACTGATCAATCGATTCTCTATTTAGCATATAGTGATTCTATATGACATAACGTGTTAGTTATTTATAACACCACACAGTATATAAATGGTAAACTAAAATCACTGGCTGCCGTTCCCACCCTTACTCTTACGCTGCTGCTGTGGCTTGTGGTGCCCGGCGCTCTGCCTGCAGCCCAAGACGGGCTTTGCGCGCTCACACGGGAGCTGCCTCTTGCTGGAGTCCCAGATACCCTGCAGCTCTGTGGCTGCTCCTGGCTCACCAGGGGCCATTTCAGATTTTGGGCAGTGGGGCAACTTTAACTGTGATTCCAGGGGCTACTGATGCCCTGAAAACTGTAGGGCTTTTTGCAGAAAATAACTTAGAAATTCACTGACAAGCAGTGTATCTCATTGTTATATAAAGAAAGATCAATGTATACTGACTCCAATTACAGCCACATATTAAATTTAAGAGTAAATTTAGAACAATCAGGAGATAATACAGCAAGATATTCCCATCCCAAGCCTTGAGGTATCAGTTCTGGAGCTTTAATGCAGGTGTCAGAAACACAAGTGTGATGCTTTGCACCCTCTCTTTAGCAGAGATAAATAAATATAGAGAAAGGAAGCAGATTTTACTGAACAGACACACTCTGTGTTACTGCCGCCATCTCTTCTGTTTTAGTCAATTGTTTTTCACTCCACTGAAAACATATTTACTTAATTTTCCATACGTGATTAAGGTTTTTTCTCTTTTATTAAGAACAGGAATTTATTTTCTAGTTATTTTGGCATTTATGTTTACTAATCACAATCATGTATGTGGCTCACTAGCATTTGACTCCATCTTTGCTGTTAGTATCGTACTTGGAACTGCATTTATTTTCATAGAAATTTTAAGTTACTTTCCAGATTTAACTGTACCATGAAGTTTGGGGGAGTCAGGGCCTTGCACCTCCCCCACTTCCTGCCATTCACTCTGACTCTCAGCCAGCCAGTAAAACAGAAGGTTTATTAGACGACAAGAACACAGTCCAAACCAGAGCTTGTAGGTACAGACAACAGGACCCCTTGGTCAGGTCCATCTTGTGGGGGCAGGAGGCCAACCCAGTTCTGGTCTCTCTCCATTTCCCCAGCCAGCTCCAAACCAAAAAAACCCCTCTAGCCGTCTCTTCCAGCCACACCCCCAGGCTCCTCCTCCAGCCTTTGTCCGGTTTCCAGGGAAGAAGGTGTCACCTGGCCCCATCCTCCCCCGGGCTCAGGTTACATGCTCAGCTATTGTCCCTCAAGTGAAGTCACACCCTGATATCCCATCCCCAATGCAGACAGTCCCAGTAAAACTCCCCCGCAACATCCCCAGGTCAATCCTCCCCACTCCCTGCTTCATCACAGACTAAAAATACAATCTGAAGATAAGTGATCTTCATCTGCACAGTGTCGGAAGTTTTGAGTTTAGCTAATTTTTTTCAGTCAAGCCCTGCTAAGGTAAGTACAAGCAAAATGTACAGTCTGTTGTTTGCTAGTAGCATTTGAAATAATGAATGACAAAGCACAATACGGTAAGAACAGTAATAATGATAATTACTGCAGCCAGGAGAGGTGAGGCATTTTAGAACTCATTACTCAAAGAACTGAATTTAAGCATAAGACAGAAATAAAATGATGAAATGCGCAGACCAGTTAAAAAGCTAAACTAACAGCACTGTCATCCTGACCAAATGTGAAAGAATAAAATTAGAGACTATATGTACTTTGCACATTTTGACAGGAAGTAAAAGAAGTAATAAGAGTAATTGAAGTGTCTGTTGTGGGGGGGTGATGTTGGGGGAGGGTGAGACACAGCCCACTGTCATTTCCAGCACAGCGGCACTCACTAGTCCGAAGGCTCGTTCACACAGCAGCAGGGGCCAGCAGCTCCCCTCCTGACCCAGAGGCAGCAGCACAGAATCTTGTCCCCCCAGCTCAGCTCAGCAGAGACTGGGCACAGAGGCAGGAGGGTGGGACCTCCCCGACATCAGCAACCCCCCCTGCGCATCACACAGGAGGCTCCTGGGAGCAGCTTGGCAGGGGCAGCTCCAAGTGTGGGGAGGGGGCAGGGCTGCAGGAATAGTTGTAGGGCAGACAGCTGAAGAGAAGTGGGGGGAGGAGAGACAGGACACCCCTGCTGGAGGAACCCCCTCAGCAAGGCCCCCCTGGACCGTCATGTAGCCTGCCCCCCACTAAGTCTGGTCCTGTCCAGCTCTTCACAATGAGACCAGCATTGGGCTCCCTGCCAGCGAGCTCTCCCTGCACCCTGCTAGGGCCTCCATCTCCTGTATCCGTTTGTGGCTAGTAGGGGGGTGATGGATCTGCTGGGAGCGACAAGGGGCTCTCGCTTCGTCCCCTCACCCTGGCCTTTCCTGGCTGCTCTGAGCATGGTGGGGGTGGGACTCCTGACCGTGAGCCACCCAGAGCTTCCATTTGATTGGCTTCTCTCCTCCATGAATAGTGGGGCAGCAGGTCCTGAGTGTTGGACTCTTGCTCTTTCAGGGGTCGGTGACCTTTTAGGAGGTGGCTGTGTATTTCACCAGGGAAGAGTGTGATCTGCTGGGCCCCACTCAGAGGGCCCTCTACAGGGATGTCATGCAGGAGAACTATGAGACGGTGACCTCTCTGGGTAAGGAGTCCTGTCCCCTGGGTTATTAGAAGCTGTGGGGTCTCTGAAGAACCTGAGCAGTAATAACTTTATACCTTTATTCATCATCCAAATTTCCTTGCCCCCCTCTTTTGCCTTATCTCCCACCCAGTAGAATCATTTGTAGACATTTGTCCTCAGTCATTTTGAAATTGCGTTTAATGTATCCTTATTGGCTACATTAATAACTGTAGCTTTCATGCTGCTTTCGCATTTTAAGAGGAAAATATTCCGCCTGTAGAATTCTAAATTGAGTAAATAGGTGTGTGACTGACGCATGGCTTGTGTGACATTCAAATGAGCTCCTCTTCTGACAGAAGAGAGGATAATGTTGTCATTCAGGAGCCCAAAGGTGAAAGGAGAACAGAGCCATGTGAGACGAGGAGAAGGGGGGGAGTAGATAATTCTGGGGTGCCTGGACATGGGGAGAGTGTGTGCAGGATTAGAGGTAAGATGGAGCAAGGAGGGATGAGGTTGTGAGAGATGAGGAGGGAACAGAAGATGCTCTCAAGGCGCCAGGAGGTGGTGACAGCTGAGAGTAGTGGGAAGAAGGGGAGGGAAGTGTGGAGGAAAGGCACCCAGGAAGTGGGCTGGGTGGGTCAGTGGGAGGGAGGAGAGGTTTGGGGATCTAGAGCTGTGGGGGATCCCAGACCTTTAACCCCCAATCCCTACCCAAGCCTTGTTGTCTTAGAGCCTACACTCCAGTTTTCTTTCTGTTCAGTTTCACTTACATACATGTTTTCCCCAAATATTATTATTTTAACTCTTGACCTCCCTTTCCCACTCATTACGCCCTTCCCATATAACTTCCCCATCTCTATGCACAGCAACCCCGGCCACCGATCCTGAGTCCTTGCTGCATCCTCCCTCCCACAGCAGGGCCACTACCCAGGCACAAATTGGCACATTGTTGATGATGTCACAGGGTAGTGGTGTAGCCAGTGCAATTTTTACACTTATAAGATTACTTATTGGGGTACAACTTGCCCTTGTACTGTTGTACAGACAGAACTACACAGGATCTTTTCAGGGGGAAAGACAAAGATGCCACATTTATTATGATAATTTGATTTATGACTAATAACTAATATCTTAATTTTTATACACACACATTATACCTAATACCTATACACACAGACAGACAGACACACACACACACACACACACAAACACACATCCATCAGATGTTGTGCAGCTGCTGCATAGTTGCCAGTCCTGAAGATAGCTTAAGTTCATGGCTTAATTTTGCAGCTTGGGTTTGTAGCTTGTGGTGGCTAACTGGCCAGGAAAGCCGGGCACAAGGACAATCTGGGTCTCTGTTGGGCCTGCGCCGATGTTCTCCCATGTTGGCAGCAGAATGTTACCCAGAGTCTCTCATCTCACCCTTCTTTTTTATAGGCTTTTAGTTTGGATTCAAAGTCTATAGGTCTTGCTGTGTCAGGCTGCCTCTGGGTTTGGATTGATCACCCGTCAATTGCAGGCTTGACTTTCAGCCTTGAACCTGACTTTGATCTTCCTTCTGTTGTTCTTTTGTCCTTTTCTTTTTAGGGTGGATGCTTCTTACTTTGTTTAGGGCTGTTGTCTAGGTCTTCAGCCATTGGTATTTGAACTTTATCTCACCAGGACAGGCTGGGGCTGAAGGTTGATTTAATCATCCATACGTGCCTCAGTTACACATCTAAACTAAACTAATAAGATTACAGCAGGGTTTGCAAAAAAATGAAGGTTGGAGGAAGCTTTTACAAAATAGAGTGAGTGTTTTAAAATGGGGTTTGAATTACAATATGGAACAGAAGTTACAGTGTAGGCAAGTGTAGTGAATGGTGAACAGAAGTTACATTAATAAAGTGAACAATTAAAAACAATTTCATTTATCAGTTCTACAGTACATTGCTACTCAAAATTAATTGAGAAGATGGAATTTGGTGAAATACACAGGAACTTGATTTAATACAGACAGATCCTTGTCTATGATTTAAATCTACATAATGTACCTGTCGCCAAATTGCCGCTGAATCCACGGAACTGGCGGACTTCCTGCAGACAAGCCGCAGAAGGCTGCCAGACTGCCACCGTCACAGGGACCACCAAGGCAAACCCCAGGGCTTGCCATCCTGGGCATGTACTTGGATAAGGACTCACAAGCCTCTCCTTTTTGACCAGGGTTTGAGGATTGCAGCTTGTCCTCCACTTTATTCACTGGACTAACATCCAGTTCCTGTGCTTTGCTTTCTCTTCAGGGGCTGTGAGCAGTGTGTGTTTGATAGAGGTGGGAATTTTGGTGATACTTGCATGATGCCAATACACACCTCAGTTTCCCTCTATGGTTGGTATTGCTATGATTAGAACGAGCAGGAGACATGAGGTGTTTTGTCACACACCTGTCACGGGGTGATATGAATGGGTCATTAAGGACTGGCTGGGACCAACCTATATCAATGGAATACCCGACAGAGACAAGGGAATAATTGTCACCTGTGTATCTCAGCTTGGCTGAGTGAAGCATACATAGACTTATGTTTTGGGGAGCAGGAAGAACTGGGCTCACAGATGCAGGGAGCTCTACCAGAGCGAAGACAAATGGACAGGCACAGTGAAAGGAAACCAAAATGTTTTCTTCAGCAGCCTGGCTCAAGGGCATTGGCCAGTATGGACTATATTGTCTTCTCTGCTTCTCTGTGCTAATCTAAGGACTTTCCAATGCTGTTTTTCAGTTGACTAATAAATCCTGCTATGTTTTAAAAGTCTGCCCAGTGTCACAGCAAAAACTTGCTCTGTACATTGAATGAGGAACAGTCTCTGAACAGGAGAAAGCTAGAAGCCTCTGGTAATTGGCTGAGCCTTAACCAGTGGGCGGGGCATTTACTCAGGCCAGGGCTTTATAAAGCTGCGCACAAGCGACCAGGGAGCTTAGCGAACAGGAGCTGCTAAAAGGGAGTTTTGCAAGGGGAGTAGGAAGGGAGGGGGGGTCCCTTGTCGGTCTCATCTGTGACCCATTGGTCCCCTGAACCTATAAACTGAGCCACATCCAAAACCTTTCTGTTTACAGCAGAGCAGAGCCTATAGGGAGCTGTGGATGGGAATTTGAAAGAGTTTGACAGAGGGAGGCTTACAATGGTGAGGAGGACCCACAACACCTGTGCCAGCACTGCTTCTGTCTCCTCCACCTGCGCCTGTAGCCAGACAGAGCACCAAAGCATGGATGCTTTTACCCAGATTCTGGTGTGGGCTTGCAAAGACTGTAATTTGCAATTCCCACTTACTGATATCCAGGCTGGAGGTGGCATCCAATGTGAAAGGTGCCTACTGGTGGAATCTCTCAGGCAGCAGGTGGGAGAGCTACAGGAGGAGGTGGCCAGGCTGAGGAACATCCATGTCCATGAGCAATTCCTGGACAGTATCCATGTGGAGACAGCTGATGGTGCTGTCCCAGTTGACAGGACTACCGACACACCAGTGGAGGAGGAGACGCCTCAGGGTGTATCTGACACACCAGTGGAGGAGGAGGCTCAGGGTGGACACAGCCAGCTGGTTACTTCTAGCAGCAGGCAGTGCTCCACCGCTGCTGCGAACCCTCCTGTTGTGGTAAAAGATAACCATTATGCTCTTCTTGATACAGGAGAGAAGGAATCACCCCCAACAGTTAAGGGGGTGAAGCCTCGTACCCCTAAGGCTGGGAGGTCTGCTGCCACCACTGATAAGAAACGTAGGGTAGTGGTGGTTGGAGACTCTCTGCTGAGGGGGACGGAGACACCCATCTGTCGCCCTGACCGTTCATCCCGGGAGGTATGCTGCCTGCCAGGGGCCCGTATCCGAGATGTTACAGAGGCTTTGTCGAGGATTATCCGGCTTTCTGACTACTATCCCATGCTACTCATCCATGTGGGCACAAATGATACTGCGAGGTGTGACGCTGAGCAGATCAAGAGTGACTACAGGGCTCTGGGAGTACGGGTGAAGGAGTTTGGAGCGCAGGTGGTATTCTCTTCGATTCTTCCTGTTGAAGATAGGGGTCCGGCCAGAGACAGATGCATCGTGGAGGTGAATGCCTGGCTGCGAAGATGGTGTCGCCAGGAGGGCTTTGGCTTCCTCGACCACGGGATGCTATTTGAGGAAGGACTGCTAGGAACAGATGGCGTTCACCTTTCGAAGAGGGGAAAGGCCTTATTTGCGCACAGACTGGCTAACCTAGTAAGGAGGGCTTTAAACTAGGTTCGATGGGGACAGGTGAGCAAAGCCCACAGGTAAGTGAGGAACAAGACCTGGGAGATGGGTTGGAAACAGGAGGGAGCACGGGCTATAATGGCAGAGAGGAAGGAGGGTCAGGGCAAAGCTGGGAGGCAAGATCAAACCAGTATCTTAGATGCCTATATACAAATGCAAGAAGTATGGCTAATAAGCAGGAGGAACTGGAAGTGCTAATAAATAAGTACAACTATGACATTATTGGCATTACTGAAACTTGGTGGGATAATACACACGACTGGAATGTTGGTGTGGATGGGTATAGTTTGCTCAGGAAGGGTAGACAGGGGAAAAAGGGAGGAGGTGTTGCCTTATATATTAAAAATGTACACACTTGGACTGAGGTGGAGATGGACATAGGAGACGGAAGGGTGGAGAGTCTCTGGGTTAGGCTAAAAGGGGTAAAAAACACAGGTGATGTCGTGCTGGGAGTCTACTACAGGCCACCTAATCAGGTGGAAGAGGTGGATGAGGCTTTTTTCAAACAACTAACAAAATCATCCAAAGCCCAAGATTTGGTGGTGATGGGGGACTTCAACTATCCAGATATATGTTGGGAAAATAACTCCGCGGGGCACAGACTATCCAATAAGTTCCTGGACTGCATAGCAGACAACTTTTTATTTCAGAAAGTTGAAAAAGCTACTAGGGGGGAAGCTGTTCTAGACTTGATTTTAACAAATAGGGAGGAACTTGTTGAGAATTTGAAAGTAGAAGGAAGCTTGGGTGAAAGTGATCATGAAATCATAGAATTTACAATTCTAAGGAAGGGTAGAAGGGAGTACAGCAGAATAGAGACAAGGGATTTCAGGAAGGCGGATTTTGGTAAGCTCAGAGAGCTGATAGGTAAAGTCCCATGGGAATTAAGACTGAGGGGAAAAACAACTGAGGAAAGTTGGCAGTTTTTCAAAGGGACATTATTAAGGGCCCAAAAGCAAGTTATTCCGATGGTTAGGAAAGATAGAAAATGTGGCAAAAGACCACCTGGGCTTACCCTTGAGATCTTGCGTGACCTACAAAATAAAAAGGCATCATATAAAAAATGGAAATTAGGTCAGATCACGAAGGATGAATATAGGCAAATAACACAGGAATGCAGAGGCAAGATTAGAAAAGCAAAGGCACAGAATGAACTCAAACTAGCTATGGGAATAAAGGGAAACAAGAAGACTTTTTATCAATACATTAGAAGCAAGAGGAAGACTAAGGACAGGGTAGGCCCACTGCTCAATGAGGAGGGGGAAACAGTAACGGGAGACTTGGAAATGGCAGAGATGCTTAATGACTTCTTTGTTTCAGTCTTCACTGAGAAGTCTGAAGGAATGTCTAGTATAGTGAATGCTTACGGGAAGAGGGTAGGTTTAGAAGAGAAAATAAAAAAAGAGCAAGTAAAAAATCACTTAGAAAAGTTAGATGCCAGCAAGTCACCAGGGCCTGATGAAATGCATCCTAGAATACTCAAGGAGTTAATAGAAGAGGTATCTGAGCCTCTAGCTATTATCTTTGGGAAATCATGGGAGACGGGGGAGATTCCAGAAGACTGGAAGGGGGCAAATATAGTGCCCATCTATAAAAAGGGAAATAAAAACAACCCAGGAAACTACAGACCAGTTAGTTTAACTTCTGTGCCAGGGAAGATAATGGAGCAGGTAATCAAAGAAATCATCTGCAAACACTTGGAAGGTGGTAAGGTGATAGGGAATAGCCAGCATGGATTTGTAAAGAACAAATCATGTCAAACTAATCTGATAGCGTTCTTTGATAGGATAATGAGCCTTGTGGATAAGGGAGAAGTGGTGGATGTGATATACCTAGACTTTAGTAAGGCATTTGATACAGTCTCGCATGATATTCTTATAGATAAACTAGGAAAGTACAATTTAGATGGGGCTACTATAAGGTGGGTGCATAACTGGCTGGATAACCGTACTCAGAGAGTAGTTGTTAATGGCTCCCAATCCTGCTGGAAAGGTATAACAAGTGGGGTTCCGCAGGGGTCTGTTTTGGGACTGGTTCTGTTCAATATCTTCATCAACGATTTAGATGTTGGCATAGAAAGTACGCTTATTAAGTTTGTGGACGATACCAAACTGGGAGGGATTGCAACTGCTTTGGAGGACAGGGTCAAAATTCAAAATGATCTGGACAAATTGGAGAAATGGTCTGAGGTAAACAGGATGAAGTTCAATAAAGATAAATGCAAAGTGCTCCACCTAGGAAGGAACAATCAGTTTCACACATACAGAATGGGAAGAGACTGTCTAGGAAGGAGTAAGGCAGAAAGAGATCTAGGGGTCATAGTAGACCACAAGCTTAATATGAGTCAACAGTGTGATACTGTTGCAAAAAAAACAAACATGATTCTGGGATGCATTAACAGGTATGTTGTAAACACGACACGAGAAGTCATTCTTCCGCTTTACTCTGCGCTGGTTAGGCCTCAACTGGAGTACTGTGTCCAGTTCTGGGCACCACATTTCAAGAAAGATGTGGAGAAATTGGAGAGGGTCCAGAGAAGAGCAACAAGAATGATTAAAGGTCTTGAGAACATGACCTATGAAGGAAGGCTGAAGGAATTGGGTTTATTTAATTTGGAAAAGAGAAGACTGAGAGGGGACATGATAGCAGTTTTCAGGTATCTAAAAGGGTGTCATCAGGAGGAGGGAGAAAACTTGTTCACCTTAGCCTCCAATGATAGAACAAGAAGCAATGGGCTTAAACTGCAGCAAGGGAGATTTAGGTTGGACATTAGGAAAAAGTTCCTAACTGTCAGGGTAGTTAAATACTGGAATAGATTGCCTAGGGAAGTTGTGGAATCTCCATCTCTGGAGATATTTAAGAGTAGGTTAGATAAATGTCTATTAGGGATGGTCTAGACAGTATTTGGTCCTGCCATGAGGGCAGGGGACTGGACTCGATGACCTCTCGAGGTCCCTTCCAGTCCTAGAGTCTATGAGTCTATAAGAGACCTGCTGGATAAAGAGCAGATTCAGAATCTAGCATCCAGTGCTGCCTTGCTGAACATATGTCCTCCTGTCACCTTTTGGTCAATCTTTTTTGTTAATGGAGAAGCCCAACTCTGGCTAGCCATACACCTGCTTGCAAAAGAAACGGGTCTTTTTGCTGACAAGTGTCAAAAGGAGGCATCGGATAAACATGGAAACAAGGTCAAGGTCCCTGTAACTTTGCTGCTTTTACAGATCCAGACTTATATGGCTACCCCTCTGATACTTCACCCAACTGAATGGCATGAATGCTCTATAAGCCACTCCTCAATTTACATAGAGAGACACCAGCAGATCTCCTCAGCCCTCAGCCTTGCGCCGCAGAAATGTCCTGTCTTATACTGCTCAAAACCTCTTAAAAAGTGCAAGCACATTATTTAATTCAAAAAGAAAGTGAACATGCACTAGCCTTTTTAATCTGAGCAGCTTTCCCAATTACTTTGGACAATTTCACAAGTGTAAAACATTAAAATAAGTTTAATAACTACAGAAAGATAGATTTTAAGTGATTATAAGTGTTAGGCACAGAATTCAAAGTTGGTTACATAACAAATGAAAATAGAATCCCAGTGTGATGTTCTGTACCTTTGGGGGAGCGTGCTGTAACCCCCATATTCCTCATTTTCATATAATCATCACCTTACATATAGAACATGTCTTGTAAGGTATCGGGGAAAGGATATGATCTGCTGAAAGTAATTTCTCTACCCATAGATGTTTACCATTCATGCATATGAAGTTATGAGAATTGTGCAGTGTGGTTGTCACTATGCTGTAAGGTGGGGGAGTCAGCCAAATATTAGCTCCCCAGTGACAACAGCAAGGAAAGTAACCAACGCCCTGACAGGGTGTCAAACAACCATCGACAGCCATTGTCCAGCAAGGGAGCTACAATGCAATGACTCACCTCCATGAGGACACCCCAGGGGAATTGCTCAGACTTGCTTGGAGAGACGCAGTGATGCTCACCTGACTCTGAAGGGGGGGCAAACCCAAGAGGGAAGAAAGGACATGATAAAAGGAGAGACATTTGCCATGCTTTATCTCTCTCTGTCACCTACATCTACAGACACCCCCACACCAAGCAACTGAAGCGCTCATGAAAGGGGAGAGCCTGGCTGAAAAGCCACCAGCCGGCCTGTGGTGAGAAGCATCTAAGTTTGTAAGGGCATTGAAAGGGTTAAAATCAGTTTAGACTGAATTTTGCTTTTATTTCACAAAAACAACGAGGAGTCCGGTGGCATCTTAAGGACTAACAGATTTATTTGGGCATAAGCATTTGTGGGTAAAAAGCCCACTTCTTCAGATGCATGGAGTGAAAATTGCAGATAGAGGCATAAATATATATTGGAACATGAAGCGACAGGAGTTGCCGTACAAGGGGAGAACCAATGTTGAAGGCTAATTCAGTCAGCGTGGATGTGGTCCAGTGCCAATAGTTGACGGGGAAGTGTCAATCCCACGAGAGGGAAAATTGCTTTTGTCATGAGCCAGCCACTCGCAGTCCCTCTTCAAGCTCAAATTAATGGTGTTAAGTTTGCCAATCAATTGTAACTCTGCAATTTCTCTTTGAAGTCTGTTTTTGAAGTTTTTTTGAATGGCTACTTTGAATGATTACTTTTAAATATTGAATGTGAATGTATTATTGACTCCACAAGTCCCATATGGTCTCGTGGTCAGGATTCCTTGCTTTAAGCTAGGTGGCCTGGGTTCAATTCTCAGTGTGGGAACAGTCTAGAGCTTTTGCTCAGAGGGGAGGCAAGGAATGGGAAGGGATCCTAGCAGCAGGAGAATTGGACAGTGTGGGGAGGGGATCCCAGAAGTGGGGGTGGGGGACAGAGGTTTGAGAGGAGATCAGGGAAGAGTCCCAGCTGTGTGGGAAGTTGACATTCCGGAGAGCACAGGCCTGGCACAGGGGGTGGGAAGAGTGAGTGTGTCCCTCTAAACTCACCACTCACCAACTGCAGACTAGGCAGGCTTGGAAGAATTACGTATTTGTTGGTAAATGTCAATTTCTGTGTAAACACACAACCCAATGGCAAAGTATTTCCATCAATAATAATCAAAATTGACAGATGGGCAAAGTAAGAAACATGCTGCTTGAGAATTTTCTAATCTATTCTTTTCTAATCCTATAGAGTTCCCTTCTGCCTTAGATGCCACCAGGGGGGTGTTTCATTTCCCTCCCCATTTTCACACAGAGAAACAATTTCCTTTGCATGGATCCATGAACAGCAAATCCTCCCTGTGTCTCTTGTCTGAGCCAGGGCATTCGATTCCATTGAAACCTTCTCTCCTGCAATGGCAATGGTCAGACAGAGGGGATGTGTCCACCTACTTCCCCGGGCAGTGAGATATTCCCTCTCCTGTTCATGCTGCTGTTGTTATTCCATGAGTCATCAAGGATGGAATAAAAAGCTGAGTTTACTCCAGGGTGAGGAAAGAAAGGAGCCACCAACGCCCTCAAAAATCTCAGCGCCCAGAGAAAACCTGCCCCTGCTATTGGAATCACAGAGGTGCTGACGATACGATGGGACAAGGGACTGTCTGAATTGAAAAGGCAGGAAATGAACAATCTACAATAACATCATTAACCACACACACAATCTCATCATACTCCAGCCAGAAGGGAAATGGGCAGGAATTCTTGCTGTTCAGCCAGGGCCACACATACAGAGCTGCATAGCAGTGAGTGTGCTGGGGAAGCTGCTCTGAGCAAACAATTGGAAATGACCTTTCAGTGAGAACAGAACCAGAGTGTAGAAAAGACCCTGTGTTAAGTGGTTGTGGCAGAGGCCTTAGGCAGCTGGGCTACAAAACCATGGGTGTTTTTCTGTGAAGGTTTGATCCTTGTCAGCTAGGCAAGGCTGGTGTGTGGTGTCTCCATGGCTGCACTTTCAGTGTCTGATCACCCCCAGTGCGACAGGGAGCCAAGTCTAGACATATTCAGGGGCTAAGGATAAGTCAACATTTCAAACATTGAGTCTATGCTGCTGCAGCTCAGTAATGGAGATGCTCTATGCCAGAGTTTCTCAAATGTCTTTCACTGCAACCCCCTTCTGCCATAAAAACTTCCTACATAGCCCTGGAAAGAGGGGCCAAGCACCAAGCCCCTCCACTTGGGGGGAGGGGAGGGAGTGTCAAAGACTGAGCCCCAGTGCGGGGAGGGCAAAACCAAAACCCGAGGGATTCAGCCCTGGGTGGGAGGGCTCAGACTTTTGGCTTCAGCCCCAGGACCCAACAAGTCTAACGCCAGCCCTGGTGACCCCATTAAAACAGGGTCACAACCCACTTTGCGGTCCTGACCCACAGCTTGAGAACCGGAGCTCTATGCTGATGGGAGAGAGTTTTCCTGTTGGAGCAGTCAATCCACTTCCCGAAGATGTGGCAGCTATGTCAGTGGGAGAAGCTATATTGCTGCGTGTGCAAGCTGTGGTGTTTACCACATTTCTGAAGTTTAATCAAACCCCATTTTTAAAACCACCTGTGGTCTGGGAATGGCAAAGGAGCTCGATGAAGCAAGGTCTGTCCTTCAAAGTCCTGGAGATCACGATTCCATGCTACTGTTGTAATGGGGGTATAGCTCAGTGGTCTAGTATTTGATTGCAGATCAAGTGGTTGTTTGTTCAAAGCCAGGTGCCCTCTTGAAAAAAAGAAAAACATTTTCATTTCCATTTCCATTCTCCATTATGTTCAGGAGCTCCACCATATGGGGATACTTGAAATGAATGTAAACACTCAACATTTCGCTGTCCAAATGCATAAAAACCTAGCAAACCTGTCCATCAGCAGAGAGCAGTTCCAAGCTTCTAAGTGTCTAGTTTATGTTTTCATCAATTAAACAAAGATATCATTCCCTGAAGTAGAGCACAAGTTTGAAATACGGGCAACATAGAGTCAATATTCATAACGTCAACTACAAAAATGAAACACATCTAGAGATAGCATCCTTATAACCAGCCAATCAGAACCTCTCCATAGACCCCTTAGACGACAACCTTTCTACAATATTGGCTGCAAATATAGAACAGTGGTCACAAGGGTGATCTATACAGTGTGATGGGGCAAGGCCAGATGGCTACAGTAAAGTACTGAGAAACAGGTACGTTAGCCCCAGGCTAAACAAATCCCTAGTACCCTGGTAACCAAATGGCAGTTGTTCCCAGTTAATCAAGGCACCTGGGACCAATTAAGATCTTTCTAGAAGGCAATGGAGATAGCTACGTTAATTAGAACACCTGCAGCGAATCAAGGCAGGCTAATCAGGGCACCTGGGCTTAAAAAGGAGCTCACTCTAGTCAGGCAGGGAGGAACCAGAGGAGAAGGAGTGTGTGTGAGGAGTTGGGAGCAAGAGGGCAAAGAGCTGAGAGTGAGAGAGTGAACGGCTGGAGGATTGAGGAGGACAAGTGTTATCAGACACCAGGAGGAAGGTCCTGTAATGAGGATAAAGAAGGTGTTTGGAGGAGGCCATGAGGAAGTAGCCCAGGGGGTTGTAGCTGTCATGCAGCTGTTACAGGAGGCACTATAGACAGCTGCGATCCACAGGGCCCTGGGCTGGAACCCGGAGTAGAGGGCAGGCCTGGGTTTCCCACCCCCCCAAACCTCCCAACTCCGGATCAGACACAGGAGGAGCTGACCCAGACTGTGGGTTCCACAAGAGGGGAAGATCACTGAGGTGAACAAATCTGCCAATAAGCGCAGGACCCACCAAGGTAGAGGAGGAACTTTGTCACAACATATCAGAGGGTAGCCGTGTTAGTCTGGATCTGTCAAAGCAGCAAAGAATCCTGTGGCACCTTATAGACTAACAGATGTTTTGGAGCATGAGCTTTCGTGGGTGAATACCCACTTCCTCAGATGCATGTCTGCTTTGCTGCTTTGTCACAACAGTTACAGATTATGTCAATAACGTCACAGGAGGTGACAGCATCAGTGAGACTGATATTGGAAAACTGCCTCCAGTTTTGGTGTCCTCATTTGAAAAAGATGTTGTGAAATTGGAGCTGGGGCAGCAAAGAGCCACCAAATGTTCTGAGGGCTGGAGAAAAATGCCTTCTAGTGAGCTATTGAAAGAGCTCAACCTGATTAGCTTATCAAAAGAAGATTGAAAGGTGACTTCGTTGAAGTGCTTTAATGGAGAAAAAAGATTGGGTATTTAAGGGCTCTTGAGTCTAGCAGAGAAAGGCATAACAAGACCCAATGGCTGGAAGCTGAAAAGAGACAAACTCATATTACAACTAAGGCACAAATAGTCAACAGTGAGGATGATTCACCACAGGAACAAGCTACCAAGGAAAGTGGTGGATTCTCGATCTCCCGATGTCATTTAATGAAGACTAGATGCCTTTCTGGAATGTGTTTGCTCCAAAAGTAGCTATTGTGTCATACAGGAGGCCTGTGATATGCAAGGGGTCAGATTAGATGCTCTAACAGTCTCTTCTGGCCATAAAGTCGACTAATTTCTGAAAAACTGAGTGTAGTGTTGGGAGCAGCATCTGATGTCTTCCTGTCTAGCCGGCTTGCTTCCTAGAACAAACGCTCCTTGAGTGGGGTGATCCACAGGGAGTAGCTCAAATCTCCAAAGGGCCTGGCCAGGGGCAGGACATTAGCACAGCAAGGGAGGGGTGTGGCAGTGACATTACAAAGGCCTTTTGCAGGACCTTAGACTATTGGTCCAAGGTGGTGGGGAGGTGCTAACCTCACAGAGAGATGCTGACATCAGCCAGGCAGGAGAGGGGGTGAGGGGCCAGGGAAACCTCAGAGACCCCTGTGGCGTTGCTTCAGCAAGTCTCCTTCTCCAGGTCTCTCTTTGAGGACTGAGAGAGTATTCGGGTTCATGCACACGAGCGCCAGGAGGAACCTCTTTCGAGTTTTCTCCTTCCCTTGTAGTGATTTTACTAGAAAACAGCCGTCCCTGATTAGAAGGCAAGAGCGTCCTGGAGGTTTGAAACCTGTTCAGTCTGATCCATCTGGTGAGAGTTGAATTCTAGGCATGAAAAACACGAGCTTAAGGAGGCAGAATTTTATTCTCCAACTGGGATTTTGTCCCCTAGACTCACTGGGGACATTAGGGTTTGTCCTTTTTGTTTCACCTTTTCCTCCATCCATCCCTCCCTCCTTTCTCTTCTTCTCTTGCTTCCTTTGTCCTTTTACCTGTTTCCCTCCCAAGACCAGGAGCTCTGTGTGTGTGTGTGTGTGTGTTTTGCAGGGGAGTGTTCTGCAGCTCCCACTGTGGGAGGTCCACCCAAAAATGTGGGGCTGAAATAGTGCTCGGGCAGTGACCCCACCAGTGACCTGGGCTATCCTTTGGGCTTCCTGGTGAGAACCCTCAGCCTCCTGTCCTCAGTCTCTACCCTGATTGGCTGAGCAGGGGGTTATTGACAGGGAGGAGACTCAGGTCCTTGTTGTCTTTTAAGACCAAGTAAATAAGTCAGAACCAGTTCTCTGTTTGATGAATTTTGCTACTTCTCTGCATTAATTGTCTCTGAGCAGTTCATGATTCTCTCTAACATTGCAGTTCTCCTCAAATACTTGCTGAATAATTACTGTGCACTGTTAGTCTGGAGCTCAACTAAGAGCACTTTACTCAGATCATTCAATGTCTGAAATTCAAGATCCGATGATTAGTTTGAAAATCAGGGCTCTTGGGTCCTATTCCCAACTC
Source organism: Gopherus evgoodei (assembly GCF_007399415.2). Classification (NCBI taxonomy): domain Eukaryota; kingdom Metazoa; phylum Chordata; order Testudines; family Testudinidae; genus Gopherus; species Gopherus evgoodei. The sequence continues at coordinate 163,583 of NC_044337.1, read as the reverse complement.
TGCCACTGGCTGGCTGTGTGACCTAAGACAGCTCAATGCTCCTTTCTTAGCCTTAGCTTCTCCCTTTTTCAAGTAGAGATAATAATGATCTGCTCTTACCCACCTCACAGTGTGTGGAGGCAGGGTCAGCTCTAGGTTTTTTGCCGCCCCAAGCAAAACAAATTTTGGTTGCCCCCACCCCCGCCCTGGGCTCCCCGCCACACACTCCTGCTGACCGAGCCCTGGGCTTCCCCCCACCGGCAGCCCCCTGCCACCCTAGCCCTAGGTACTCTCCCCCTACACACCCCATGCCAACAACATAGGTTTGTTCTCCCCAGTCCCCCCAGGCTGAGCTGCTCCCTTTAACTCCATCTTCAGTCAGAGCATGCCCAGAGAGGGTGAGGGGGTGTGGCCTCTTCAGCCCACAGGACGCAGTTAACCCTAGCAGTGCCAGTGCAGGGTTGATACACCTCATCACAGACAGCATTTCCCAAATTTTGGGATTAGTCAGGAGATCTCTTCAGGAGTAACCTCCTGTAGGGACTTGGTCACAAATACCTTGGGAAACAAATACCTGGGCATTTTGCCTAGTTCCAAGTCACTTGCTGTGGAACTCTATCCCTGGATCATCTGAGACAATATTGACTTAAACAATTGAACTACTCTGTGACCCTGTGCACTTATTTCCGTCAGTTGCACCATTTGGGGGTCAGCTGCTGTTCACCTTTTCAGAGTGGAGATTTAAAAACAGACTGTTTCTCTGATAATATGTCCAGCAGCTTGGAGTATTCTCTCCTGTTGACTGAACTGCATTTGAATTTTCTCCATGTCATCATGCAGCGATAGGGGAAAAAACAAACCTAAAGTAAAAAATAATGGTCATTTGTCTGAAATTTCCCAATAAATCTTAGCTACAATCTGTCAAACTACGCTAACATGTAAGTATATGACCAAGGAGACTTCATGAAAGATAGAAAACCCATATCACAGAGAGGTAGAAGACACGTTTAATTTAAAGTGAAATTCCAGACTAGGTTATATCTGATGTCTCAGAATCAGGGTGACAAATTCTCCCCTGATCCACTGAAACCTGCTTCACCCAGCGCAGTCTCATTAGTGTTATTTACAGAAGTTTTAGCACCTTCATAACGGGCGGAAAAAAAAGCCGAGCTTCACAGAAGTGGCTTTGCCAATAGAGGGAAAAGGGGATTTGAACAGTGCTTGGGATCTATTTGAAATCCCCTTCCAGGTCTGTGACACTTTCATCTCCTGCCAGAGTGACTCTGATTTAGGATCAAGGACGTACAAGCACCATTTCCAAGCATGGGCAGCCAAGAACATGACCTCACCAGACACGTTGGGAAGTGAAGGAATACGAAGGGGTGAACTGTGCGCATGGCTCAGGCACAAGGTAACAGTTCTGGGGTGATGGAGAGGGACGGAATCTCTGAGTCACCCCATCTCCTTCCAGTGTCACAGAGCCTGAAATGACCCTTATTTCCCTGACACTGCTCCAGCTCTTCATCATATTTAAATATATTTTAAGTGAGAAAAAAAGTCAACAAAATAACTGCTGTTCTGCACAATCCAGGGTAACATGAGAACAACTGGGAATCTGTCCTCAAAGAGGAACTTGACGTCTCTAACAATAACTTTGCACTGGGAGAAGGAGTACAAATGTGAATCTCCAGGTTTGTTCAGACAAGGAAATGTGACGGTGGTTACGTCAGATCAGGAGGAAATGTGCTAGATAACCCCACCCACTATCCATAGCCCATGTCTTTATTCCAAGAATAGCTGTCTTTTTACATCAGGAAAGTGAACTCAAGCTAGCTAACTCCATGGCAACCACAGTGATGAGACCCATGTAGATTTTACCTCAACATAACTGGCTGAAGACACCCTCCATTGCCCCCATCTGGGGTGATAGACATTCCTGGTAGAAAGGACACCCACTCCCATGACTCGCAGGAGAATGGAGCTGATAGAAAGGACCACAGGATCCACCCCAAAGACGGGCGAGCTTCAAAAGTGGGAAACTCATGTGTGGGAGCTGAGAGACTACAGTGGGCAAAAGATGCAAACAGCCTTAACACTCACTATCTGGGAACTGTCAAAAGAATTGAAGAAAAAAAATCTTCGACAGCTCTAGAGAAGGTTTTTATGAAGTTTATCTCCTTTACGGATTCTCTGATGTTTAGAAAGGCCTGAGCTATGAGTGAAGCTTTTCCCTCACTCACTGCATTCATAGGGTCTCTCTCCTGTGTGGATCCTCTGATGCATAGTAAGGTGTGAGCTCCAAGAGAAGCTTTTCCCACGCTCACAGCATTCGTAGGGTCGCTCTCCCGTGTGCATTGTCTGATGAGAGATAAGGGCTGATCTCTGAGTGAAGCTTAGCCCGCACTTGCAGCATTTGTAGGGTCACTCTCCCGTGTGGATTCTCTGATGAGAGTTAAGGGTATATCTCTGAGTGAAACATGTCCGGCACTCACAGCATTCATAGGGTCTCTCTCCTCTGTGTATTCGCTGATGCCTACTAAGGGCTGAGGGATGATTGAAGCTTTTCCCACACTCACAGCATTCGTAGGGTCTCTCTTTCGTGTGGATTATCTCATGTTGAATAAGGGCTGAGTGGTAATTGAAGTTTCTCCCACACTCACTACATGTATTCTCTCGCTTTTCCATGAGAATTTTCTCCTGGGACATAGTTTCCTTGAGGTCCCTGTGAGTTCCCTGACAATTAATGGGTTCATCCACTTCTCCTCTGAGTGGTTTCCCTGCTCTCTCTCTGGTCTGTGGTAACTTTCATCAGCTTTTTCCTGTTCACAGGGGCTGGACACGCTCCCTTTGGATCTTGGCAGTAACTCCCCATGCGCTTTGGTGAGCTCAGCATCTTCCTGGTGAGGATTCTGCTCCTCGCTCTCCAACAGCACCCCATCACCTGCTAGAAGGGAGGAGAAATCTCAGAATTGGGGATGGAAAGGCAGAGAGCAAACCCAAGTAAGTGCTGAAGAGACAGAAAATAAAAATTAGGGACTGAATTTCCCCAAACTCATCCCCATAGGGGAGAATGGAGGGGATCAATTCTGCTCCACACCCAGGACTGGCCTTTAGGGTGGCCATACGGGTGCCCCACCCAAGGGGATGCCGGGTGCAGGGTTTGGATTCCCATCTGCCCTGCTGCCGAGAGGCTCGCTGGGCTGCTGAAAGCAGCACAGGGAGGCAGATAAGCAGCTGCGTGGGGGAGTGGGAGAGACCTGAGTTGTAGGGGGCAGTTGGACGACCAGCCGTCAGAGCCAGGTGACTGCTCCAGAGCAGAGGGGCCCCTCCTCCGCCCTGCTCCACACAGTCCTTCACACACTCCCATCAACATACACACACTCCTTCATATCTTCCCTCAACACACACACACAGTCCACCAATACACACATCAGGGCTCCCTGCATCCAGGTCACTTCCCCACCTGGGCTATGCTGAGACATCAAGAGCAGCTGCTCTCCTACCCTCCCCTTACACAGCCTGCAGGGAAAGTGACCTGGGTGCAGGAAACCCTGAGGTTGCTCCTTGCTCCCCTCTCCCAGGCCCCCCAGGGCTGCATAGGGCAGAGGAGCAGCAGTTCAGTGGGGGAGCGAGCAGCAATGCCAGCTGCTTTGTGCATCTAGGTCAGGTTCCCCACTTGGGTGCAGGAGGATACAAGAGTTAGGGGCAAAGGGGGCACAGTGCAGGGGTTGGGGGCTCAGGAAGGGGCAGGTGTTAAGGTGCAGGGGGCAGAGTTTGGGGTGAAGGGGGTATACACCACGCATGGATTCAGGAGGGAGGTACAGGGGGTATGAGTGAAGGGGGCACAGTCCTGGGATTAGGGTCACATGAGGGAGGGGAAGGGGTTGGGGTGAAGGGGGCACAGGAGGGGGCAGGTGTTGGGAGGGGGCAGAAGTTAGGAGGGAAGGAGGAGCAGGTATTTGGAGTAAAGGGGGCACAGTGCAGGGGCTGAGGGGAGGGAAGGGAGGGTGGGGAGCCTGGGGAGCCCATGAGGGACAGAGGGAATGGGGGGTGCCATGCCCATGGGAGCCGGGGCACCAAAATGCAAGTTTGCCCAGGGTGCCATTTCCCCAAGGCCGGCCCTGCTCACATCCCATCCAAACACTCAGTAGGAAGGGAAGCAGCTCCAGCCGAGATGTCAATCACCATCTGTAGGAAGCCAGGAGTGAGATCTGCTGGGGACTGTCCTGAGCTCACAGAGTCTGTGTGGGGAATCCCAGCTGGGTCTCTCAGGCACTTATAGTTTCTGGGTTGATTTGATGGCTCCTCACCTGTCCAGGGACTTCTCAGGATCTTGCTTTCCTCTGAACCCTGGAGATCCAGGATCCACAGCTCTTCCCCTCCTTCCAGCTGGGAGATCACAGAGGGTTTGGAAACTGGAAACCCTGCTCAAGGGAAAGAAAACAAGGGAGGCAGGAGGATACTTTGCCCATCTCTGGTATAGATGGTGACAAAACTTAAACCCCTGCGAACCAGGAAATGAGAAGTTAATGTAAACGCCCCCCCCTCCAATGCAACCTTAACTTTGCCCCCAACCCTTAACCCTGCAGCTGGCAAGAACCACAGAGGATGGTTCTGTGTGGGCCATGCAAAGGTTAACAAACTGCCACAGGGACTCAGGTATTCAGCTCAATGCAGCAGTAACGGGATGAATTCTATGGTCTGTGGTATAAAGGACGTCAGAGTACATGACCTAATAGTCACATCTGGCCTTCAAAGCTATGAACCCATAATCGATCCGAGGAAAGACTAAGAACATGTCACTGCCTGTGTTGTGTTCACAGACAGGAATCCCAGCATCTATCCGCATGCCTCCAGCTGTGTGCACAGGGCTAGCTGTAGCTGTGACTGGCTGATGGAGGGATGGGTTGGAGCAGCTGGGCAGAGCTGTGCCTGTGCTACGCAGAGAGGTGCATGTGAAACTTGGGGGGGGCCCATTCTGCCTCATTTCGTGCTGAGTGTTGTAGTCTTTGTCAGCAAAGGTGCCCAAGGGTGTGTTCTTGCCATGGGGATTGTCAGCACCCTGGGGGCGTATGTTCGAGTGATCTGTGGGCTTAGTGAGGGGTAAGCGAAGGCAGAGACTCACAAAGAAAACTCAGGGTGAGGGCAAAGGGGTGGTAATACTTTGCAAGTCTCAGCTGGTCTGTGTGCAGGAGGTTCAGTACTGGAGAGCAGCTCAGGGGGAGGAAGCTTCTGTTTGCAATGATGGAGATGAACCCGATTATCTTAGCAAAGAGAAGTTGTGAGACTTTTTGCTGGACTGCTCTGTTCCCAGAAGGCTCTGTAACAGGGGAGGGCAGAGGGCTAGTGTGTGTGTCACTGGCATGTCGGGGTGCTGCTGAAATCGGGCAGAGCAGAGGTGGCATTGTGGGAGTGGTGTGAACCTTAACTTTTCATTTCCCCTTCTAAGAACCGAGGGGATGGGAATCCTTACCCAGCGAGGTCACAGTCTCATAGTTCTCCCGCATGACGTCTCTGTAAAGGGCTCTCCGAGTGGGGTCCAGCAGAGCCCCCTCTTCCCTGGTGAAGTACACAGCCACCTCCTCAAAGGTCACCGGCCCCTTAAAGAGCGAGAGTCCAACACTCGGCTGCCCCACTCACGGCCCCACTATTCATGGGGGAAAGGAGCCAATCAAATGGAAGCTCTGAGAGAGAAACAGTCGGCAGAGTCCTATCCCCACACTGCTGACAGCAGCCAGGGGCACCACGGTGAGAGAACAAAGAGAGACCCCTTGTCTCTGCCTGCAGATCCATCACACACCTACTAGCCAGAGGCTGATACAACCCCATGGTAGGAACCCAACACCCTCCCCACTGCCAGCAGCTGGATGTGAGGGGCCGGGACATCTTCCCTACAGCTCCCTGGTGGGTGCCCCCTTTCCATGTCACACCAGTCCCTGGCTAGCAGGCTGAGGGAAATCAGGTCAGTTTTCCCAGCCCTGCCCAGGGGGTTGGTTTCTCTATTTCCTGTTTCACAAATTAGGGAATTTTCTCCCCAACATCCAAGTGTTTGTTCCTCGAATCTAGACCCACGTTAAACAAGTCCCAACAGGTTTGTCGCACTCTGTCCCCCTCCCTTTCCTCACCCAGGGTATTCCCTGCCCCCTCCAGCCCTAACTCCCCAGAAGTTGCCACCTCTTTAGTATTTCCTGTCCCTCTCCCTCCAGCAGGAACCCACCAGCAACCCCCCAATAACCCGGACCTGAGCTGGCGACACAGCAGCCAGAGAAGCCCACCGGGCCGGGCAAGGAGGGGTTAATGCCTTCCTGTGCCCTGCAACTCCCCCTCCCCCCGCTGCTCCAGCCCCTTCCTGTGCCCTGCAAACCCCCCAGCTGCTCCAGCCCCTTCCTGTACCTTGCAACCCCCCGGGCTGCAGCGCTCGCTGGGAGGTAGCGAGCTGCTACTCCAACCCCTGCCCCCCTCTGGGCTGAGGCGAGTTCCCGCTTCCCCGCGTGTCCCAACCCCCCTGCGTGGGGCCCGGGGGCAGGGCCAGGCCCGGGGAGGAGCCGCCGCTTCCTGTCCCCCGCCCCTTTGTGCCGGCAGCGGGGCCATGGCCGGGGCTCGGAGCGCAGCGCGGGGGCAGCTCCAGCCCTGCAGCCCGCGGGGCAGCGCGGTGAGGCCGGGTGTAGCGCGGGGCGGGGACGCTCCTACCGGGGGGAGTCAGGGCTGGGGGGATGGTTATTACGTGGGGGTCCCAAGCCCCCCCAGCTCTGCCGCTCTCCGGGAAAAGGATCTGAGAGGCACCGGCTGGGAGACGGGGTGGGGCCAGGGGAAAGGATGAGCGGTGGGGGGAGGCTCAGGCTGGCCCCCGACACGTCCCTTCCCTGGGCTAGAGAGGGCGGAAGCGCCCCCGAGGCAGGCTGGGAGATGTAGTTTCTGACTGTCCCCGGAGCGGAAGGGACGTCGCTGGGAGGCGGAGCCGAGTTGCAAACGTGCGCGGGCCGCTCCGGCTCTGCCTGGTTCGCGCGGGGCCGTTGGAGCCTCTCCCGGGGCTGGAGAAGGGTTTGTGCCGTTGGGGCTCTGGGCATGCGCAGATCGCGGCGGGAGAGCCCTTCATTAACCCCCCCCCCGTGCCCGGCCCGGGCCCTGCCCCGCTGGAGCCGCCCTGGGGCCGCCCCGGGCTCTGCCCGCCCCGCTGCGGAGCTGCAGCCTCCAGGTCCCGGAGCGAGCCCCGGGGGCGGGGCCGGGGTCTGGGCCGGGCGGTGACTCTGCCCCAGTGTCGGGGGGGGGGAACCCGGCATCTCACAGCGCCGGGATCTGCTCCCGGGGGGGGGCAGCGCCTGCAGGGAGCTCGGAGCTGCTGTCCCCGCAGGAGCCCAGCGCCCCCCGGGCCCGGCCAGGCTCTGCCCTGGGGCCCCACGGGGGGTGCTGGGGGGAGGGGCCCGGCCCCACTGGGGTCCCTGCGTGGGGCTGGGGGGGGAGTGAGACTGGGCTGGGAAAGGGGCGGGTGGGAAATGTCTGTGCAGCCCGGACATGGCCGGGGGGGGGGGGAAGAGCAGGTGACCCCCCAGGAGCGGGGAGAGAAGGGGGGGGCTCAGATCCCCTCGGATTTACCGCCGCCCCCTCTCGTGGGGACCCCCCTCCTCTCCCGTCCTGCCCCCTTTCTCCCTAGAGAGCAACCAGCAACACCCAGGGTGACCCCCTCTTCCCTCAAATCCCTGAGAAGTTCCCTGTTCCCCTCACCCGATTGTGCCCTATTTTCTCTCCCCTTGGCCAATGGCCAGTTCAAATCTCAGGTTTGGGGTGTTTCCCCCCATTTTCACCTGCAGTGATTTGTCCTTGTGTAGGTGGGAAATGGTTCCCTGGAGCGATTTCTGAACTGGGCAGAGGGTTAATGGGCAGAGGCTGGGTGGGCCCTGAGACAGGGACACCTCTGGGCTGGGCTGGGGGGGCCCCTCTCTGCTGGCAACATGGCGTGGAAAGGGCCAGGAAGGGGAGGGAGGAGCAAGTGTTCCCCATAGAAAGGGGCCAGCCCCAGGTTTCCCAGTCCAGCTACTCCTCCCCTTCCCCCCCCATCACCTGCTAGTCACATTCCCAGACCCTATTGCCAGCCCCTCCCCACAGGCAGCGACCTTCTGACTGCAGCCCCACTCCTTTCCCCTGTGAAAAGACATCACCCAGGGCTCCCTCCTGGCCCTGTGAGTGTGAGGCAAGATGAATCTGTCCCATTCTGTTGTTGATTCAATATCCCTGTATAATTCCTCCAGTTTCCCCTCTTTTCCCTTGAACTGTTGAATGGTGACATAAAATCTCCCCACATGTTGATGCTTGTCCCTTATGTTGGCAAATGTTTAGTTTGTGCCCCATTTTCTTCTCAGTTCTGAAATACTAATATCAAATTCTCAAAAATCTTCCTGCTTTTCTCTCCAGGTGTGTGACTGAGATCAGGGCTCTTATCGTAGTGAGCGTGGCCCTGTTCTGCCAGGTGCTGAAGAGACCCCAACTGAGATCTGGGTCCTGTTCTGCCAGGCGCTGAAGAGACCCTAGCTGAGATCAGACCCCACTGTTGTGCCAGGTAAAACTGAGACCTGCACCGAGATCACGGCCCCCCTTGTGCCAGGCAGTGCATGACTGTGACCCAAACTGCTGCCTCCATTGTTCTGGGCACTTCAGAGACCTTGACTGAGATCTGTGTCCCCGTTGGACCTTGCATTGCACTGACCCTGTCGAAGATCACACCCCATCACTGTACTGGGCACTGCACAGACCCTGACAGAGATCCTGCCCCCACATTTTGCCAGTTGCTGCAGGGGCCCTAAACAAAATCAGGGATCCTGTAATGCTGGGAGTTGCAGAGTCCCCAACTGAGATGAGGCTTCCTATTGTGCAGGGCTCTGCACAAACACTGACCAAGATCAGAGTCCCCATTCTGACAGGTGCGGAAAAGACACCAAGAGTATCTCTACCCTGCTGTCAAAAATCACCAGCTGGTTCCATGCCAGCTGACTCAGGCTCACAGGGCTCAGGCGAAGGGGCTGTTTAATTACAGTGTAGATGTCTGGGCTTGGGCTGTAGCCAGGCTGTAGGACCCTGTGAGGTGGGAGGATGCCAGACCTTGGGCTGCAGCCCCAGCCGGAACATGGACACCACAATTAAACAGCCCTGCAGCCTGAGACGTGTGAGCCCAAGTCAGCGGGCACAGGCCAGCCGCCGGTGTCTGACTGCAGTGTCGAGATGCCCACAGTGACAGAGAGGCCTTGCCTCTAAAAGCTCAAAGGCTAACTAGGCCAATTGTGGGAGGGGACTCTCCATTTTACAAATGGGGAAACTGAAGCTCAGAGAGCTGAAGTAATTTGCTCAAGTTTGCATGGAGAATTTGGGGCAAACTGGGAACTGAACCCAGTTTGTTTCAGTTCTTGCCTCTCCCCTTAACCCCAAGCCCAGCGTGTGTGTGTACAGTGTTGTTTTTGCCTGTGTTTGCCTTGCATTGGCTTCCAAGGGAGGCTGTGGAATTTCCTTCACTGGAGGTTTTTAAGACCAGGTTAGAGATACACCAGTCTGGGAATGTCTAGGGATACTTGGTCCTGCCTCAGCACAGGAGGCTGGAGTAGACGCCCTCTCAAGATCCCTTCCAGGCCTACATTGAAATAATTCTCTTTTGTGCTGTGCCCTTGTCATAAACAGATAGTTAAGGGTTAATAGAACAGGAGTACTTCATGTGTCTTTTGCCTGTAAAGGGTTAACAAGTTCAGTGAGCCTGGCTGTCACCTGACCGACCAGAGGACCAATCAGGGGACAGGATACTTTCAAATCTTGAGGGAGGGAAGTTTTTGTGTGTGCTGTTAGAGTTTGGTGGTTATTCTTTCTGGGTTCTGAGAGTGACCAGATGTGCAACCAGGTTTCTCTCCAATCTCTCCGAAACAGGCTCTTATGTGCTCAGAATAGTAAGTACTAGATAGATCAGGCCAGTTAGGCTTATATTTGTTTTCTTTATTTGCAAACGTGTATTTGGCTGGAAGGAGTTCAGATTTGTATTTGGCTGAAAGGATTTTAATTTGTACTTGTATACTTAGGCTGGGAGGGTATTCCCAGTGTCTATAGCTGAAAGACCCTGTAATATATTCCATCTTAAATTTACAAAGATAATTTTTACTGTTTTTTTTCTTTAATTAAAAGCTTTTCTTGTTTAAGAACCTGATTGTTTTTTTATTCTGGTGTGAGACCCTATGGGGCTGGGTCTGGATCCACCAGGGAATTAGTGGGGAGAAAGGAGGGAAGGGGGAGAGAGAGGTTAATTTTCTCTCTGTGTTAGGATTACTTTCTCTCTCAGGGAGAGTCTGGAAGGGGGAGAGAGAAGAAGGGGGGAAGGTGAATTTTCCTCTCTGTTTTAAGCTTCAAGGAGTTTGAATCACAGTGATCTTCCAGGGTAACCCAGGGTGGGGAAGCCTGGGAGAGGCAACGGTGAGGGAAAGGGTTTACTTTCCTTGTGTTCAGATCCAAAGGGACTGGGTCTTGGGGGTCCCCGGTCAAGGTTTTGGGGGGACCAGAATGTACCAGGCACTGGAATTCCTGCTTGGTGGCAGCGCTACAAGTTCTAAGCTGGTAATTGAATTCATGCTGGTACCCCATCTTTTGGACGCTAAGGTTCAGAGTGGGGGTTTAAGCCATGACAGCTCTGTTCTACGCTGAGCTGTTTTGCATGGTGCCTTTTGGACCTATGATGCACCATGTTGTGTTGGATAGTTTTATGGTGCGCTGTTTTGCCTCAGCTTGTTTTGTGTCTGTGGCCATGGCTACACTGGCACTTTACAGCGCTGCAACTTTCGCGCTCAGGGGTGTGAAAAAACACCCCCCTGAGCGCTGCAAGATACAGCGCTGTAAAGCCTCAGTGTAATCAGCGCTGCAAGCTACACCCGTAGAGGATGTGGTTTACGTGCAGCGCTGGGAGAGCTCTCTCCCAGTGCTGGCGCTCTGACCACACTCACACTTCAAAGCACTGCCGCGGCAGCGCTTTGAAATTTCAAGTGTAGCCATAGCCTGTGTTATGTTGGTTTGAGTTGAGCTATTTTGCAATGTATACTTTTGTCCTAAGGTGTGTTAGTTTGCATTGTGTTGCTTTCTTCTCCTTAGTGTTGTGTCATTTTATGCAGTGCAATGTAGTTTTTTGTTTTGTTGTTGTTTTTTTAATGGCCTGACATCATGTTGTTGTGTGGTTTTTCTATGTATGTTGTTTTATACGTATATATTGCATAGCATCCTAGAAATGTAGGGCTAGATAATGACATCTTGAGGTCCTAAGTCCAGCTCTCTCTGCTGAGGCAGGACCAAGTATATGTTGATTATCTCTGACAGAGGTTTGTCCTACCTGTTCTTAAAAACTTCTGGGGAAAGAGACTCCACAGCCCCCGCTTGTAAGACTATTCCAGAGCTGAACTAGCTCAGCTCTGGTGACACGCCCACAGATTTTAGTGGTGAGCAGCTGTGGAGAGAGAGGAGACCCCAGTGAGTGGGCAGCTGGGTAAAGAGACTAAAGTTGGGAGGAGAAACATTGATGTGTGCAAGGTCTGTGACAGAGCTAGAACTAGATCTCAGTTCTAGTGCCACCGTGCTGCCGTTTTGGGCACTGAAGGTCTCTGCCACACTGGTGTTTTAGGCACTGGTGCAAACCCTTAGTAGAGACAGAATTTACACTAGTGCACTCTGGCACTGGTGCACCATGTCCCTGTTTGAATGTTTGAAGTGGTGGGGTGGGAAGGGCAGTGACCTTGCAGAGGCCTGGGTCTGGCTGAACAGTGCAGCTGGTAAGGGAGGGGCAGCAGTGAGTGCTGGAGGGATGAGCCAGGAGCACAGCCACACAGGACTGGACACTGAATTCTCCTGACCCATGACACACACACCCAGCTGTGTGCAGGGACTGCAGCTGAGCTGCCCTGCCAAGACAGCCTGTGCATCCATGGACAAACCACCTCTTCCTGCAGCCTAATACAGTGAGGTCTGGGGACCTTTCCAAGCTGCGGGTGATGTGGCTCTGGCGTTAACGGGGTCTGTTCCTGGCTTTGTCCCTGACCTGCTTGGTGACCTTGGGGAAGTCACAGCCCCTCTCTGTTTTCCTCCTACCCATTGTCTCCTTGGATTATGATCTCTTTGGGGCAATTACTGTCCCGCTCTGTCTGTGCAGTGCCCAGCAGAATGGGGGTGCTGATCTCAGTCAGGTTCTCTGCCATGTGCTGCACGATGGGGCCCTGATCTCCATCAGTGTCTGTGCAACACAAAGCACAGTTTATAGACTCACAGACTTTAAGGGCAGAAGGTAGAGGTGTATTTCAGATGAGGTCTCATCGGTGCCTTTTATAACAGTACTAACCCTTTCATGTGTCTGCTGGAAATACCTCACCTGATGTATCCTAGGACTGCATTAACCTATTTCATGGCTGCATCACATTGGCAGCTCATAATTATCCTGTGATCAACCAGTCTCTTCCTCTGTCACTTCCAATTGACAAATCCCCAGCTTATTGCAAAATTATGCACTTGGGGACTAACAACTAGAATTTGTGCACTATTAATTTTCATCCCATTTCTATTACTCCATCTTTCAAGGACATGCAGATTTTCTTGTATGATTTTCCTGTCCTCCTCCATATTGGCAATCCCTCCTGGCTTTGTATCCCACTCCCACTTCTTGTGCCAAGATCACTAATAAAAGTGTTGAGTAAGATTGGTCCCAAGACTGATCTGAGGAACTCCACTAGTAACTCCCTCCAGCCTGACAACTCACTGTTCAATATGACCCCCTTGTAGACTCCCCTTTAACCATTTATTTATTGACCTTTCGGTTCTCATATTAATCCCCATCGTCTCCAATTTAATGAATAGTTTCCCATGTGGAACTGTATCAAAAACCTTACTGACATCCAGGTCAGGTTTCTCTGGCACAACCTACCTTTTGTAACACCATATTTTATTTATTTATAGCGCTGAAGGCTGGGAGGAACTGTTAGCAATAGGCTGAGAATGGCCATGTGGAGGTGGGGGAGGGGATGGCAGACAGTGGGGAGGCAGGGAGGGTGAGGCATTGGAGGTGTATCTGGGAATGTGTTTTGTAGGAGTCCATGTCTCTGCTCCCTGTGGCCGTGGTGCCTTCCGTGCCAAAGCAGCATGTCAGCAGAGCAGACGCACAGACCGTAGCTCTGCCTGGAACACGCAGCGTTCACTGCCAGACGGGCTGGGCAATTTTTCAAGAACCCAGCTTGTTATGCCTGGCTGGGGTGGGTTCAGCTGGATGGGGGTCTGGGGCTCTGATAGTTTGAGATGTTCCTTTTTTCATAGTCAGTTCTTTCCATTTATTGTTTTACCCCCACCTATGCACGATGCCGCTCTCTTCTTAACTTGTTTCGGTTATTTCACTTCCAGTTTTTAAATGGGATCTAAGAATTGCAAAGCTGATTGAAAGATAAACAAACAGAACCATTTGAATGTTGACCCGTAGCTGATGGAACTATACCTAGTGACGGTCAGCTGTAATGACCGGGTTCCCTATAGCGTTTTTGGTGGGGCTCGTTTTTAGGGTGAAAGGGCTCGTCAGGTGTTAGCCCTCTAAAGAACATGTCACCGGCCAGGGCTTGCAGTCTTTCAGGAGAGGTGCGCTGGGTTGTATTTAGGAATCTGAAAATAAAAGGTTAAGATGGCTGGTTCACAATATCCAATGAAATCTTGCAAACAATTATACAAATGGACCCTGCTGCTATTAAAAGAACATGGTATTAATAGTGATTCAAAACTGACATTAAAATGATGAGAGAAACGCATGAGAAATGAACTGACACCTACTTACCATTTCTTAATGCCTAAAATTTTGACACTCCCTCATGCCATCTTTTTTTAAAAGCGCTGCACAGCACACAGTCAAGTTAATGAATGAAAGCACACCCATTATTGACTGCTTTGTGTTGCATAAGCATCTGATTAAGCATCTAATTACAACTGTACCACTGTAAGTGGAAATGCATCAACCTAGCTTAGCTCCAAGGTGTTTAGATGGGAATGAAAAGTTTCTGAATTAAATACATGGCAGAATGGTTAATGGAGCAAATACACTGAAATGCCTCTATCCAGTCCTGTTGACTTCTCCTAAACCCTCCATGAGTTCTGGCCTCTTGGTCAACTTGGCTCCCAGTCTCACGTCAGCTGTGCCCTCTGCCAGGCTAACCCATTTTTACTGAAATTCTTCATCCTCCTCATCCAGGCAGGGGCCCTTAAGGTACCTGCGTTAATCACAGTCTCTTGGAGTGGGGCTATTTCGATTTCAGGGAACGATTTCTCAGAATTACTGACTCTGGGAGGTGGGAGAGAGGAGAGGCTCAGAGGGGGTTTGTTCTTAGGGCCAGGTTCAACCCTGGTAGGCTCCATGTTACCTCATCCTCCATCCTCCCCCATGTGTGTCTGCTCATGTGTCAGTGTGTCACTTGATCATAATGCCACTGGCCTCAGCAGAGCTCCCAGACAGGAGCTACATCACAAGAGGGTTATGGTACTGAGAGTAAAATACATCACAGGGATGGTGTAATTATCCTGAAATGAAACATTCCAGTCTAGGAAGTGAAAGAATTCAAGTACTTCATTACTTAAAATTATGCTTGAAATGATTAGATTTTTATGAATAAGTTGCAGTAAATGTTGATTTCACTGTACACACACACACATGAAAAAATATTTGTATAAGTAATATACAGAAATGCTTCTGGAGAAAGTGAAATTTGATTTAAGGATATTTACACTGTAAATTTTGGGTGTGACATTGACAATTTCTCTTTGAACAGTTATATGATTTGGCTTTTGGAATCTCAGCAGTTACTATAATTAAATAATTGTTGTCTGACTACTCCCATAACTTCCCACAGCTCTGAACATTGAAATTGTAAACATTGAAAAAAGGGCTTAAAAATAAAGATGGCTATCTATTGAAATTAAAAGAAAGAAATAGACAAAATGAATTTTATCAAACCCACTTAACAGCAATTGCAATATGTTAGGGGATGGAAATTCACAACTAAGGCACCAACCTTAATTCTGCCCTATAGTGACACTAGTCAATCACCGTAGGGCTACGAATTAGGCATTTTAGTGTATAAAGTTCCAGGTTACAAATGGATGTGATCTAAAGACACATGACATCTTTTCCTCAGGATATCACCGTCACTGAGTTGTTTCTCTTATGGGTAATTCCCAGAAATGAACAGATTAATAACATTTTATCAGTTATGAAGTGACCATTTCAGATATCTGGGGAGTGTCTGTTATTTTGCACTAGGGGCCAGGTCCTTGGAGAGACGGAAGCTTGGTTTCATTTAACTTCTCCATGCTCAGCAGCTTCTGGAATTTGGTTCAAAGTATTTACATGTTTCCCTGCCCTGTTCTTAAAAGTGCTGCTGTAGAAAGTGGGGAAGAGCAGGAACTGACTGCAGGATCAGTAGCTGAGTCCCTTAGATATTTATAGCTCATCAGAAGGAGGATGGGGATTGCTGGGTGTCTGGGGATTTAATAATAAACACACAAATATCATTGTTCTTAGTGAATTTTCATCTTCTAATTCCCATAACCCACTAATTATCCCTGGCTGCCCCCGGCCGTCTGGGGAGGGAGAACTAGTAAACTCCTGTGGCCAGTGTGGAACCGAAGGCACAAGGATCTTTCCGTGGCTGACTCAAAGTCACCCAGAGTGAAATTCACTTCACTGGATAAGGCCCTAGTTGCTGAGCTCTGCAGAGGGGTAGGGAGGTGAATTCCATCCCCCATTCTTGAGCATGGGCCCCCCTCCAGTTCTCAACCTGATCTCAGACACTACCCCAACCTTCCCCTGCAGTGATGGACCCACTTGATGCTGCCAGAGCCATGTGCCATGGGAGCTAGAGAGGACAGAGGCCCAGCTCCAGAACTGCTCCCCCTGCCCACAGCCCCCAAGCTGTGCTAGAGTCGCCCTGACTTTCCAATCTGCAGATCGGTCCAGCTGTACCCAGCCCGTGCACCCACCATGCACAAACTGTCAAAACAAACATGCTAGGATTGGGAAAGACCATCTGGGGCTGGCTTCAGTCTCCCTTTGCTGCTGTGAGGGGAATGGGGTGGTCCCTCATGTAGGATACAAACATACCCAAGGGCAGAAGGGAAATGTAGTTTCTTCCAGGGGTTTGCAATGTTTGGTTTAGAGTCCTGAGCTCTGTCTTCCTGTTTGTCTCCTTGTGCCACTTTCAGATCTCTTGGAGAGACAAGGTGGGTGAGGTAATTTTTTTAGAACCAATTAAAAATACCTTTTTGCTATCCTGGGACCAACATGGGTACAACAACTTTCCCCTTTGTAATCCCTCCCCATCTCACCTCCCCCTCAGCTGAGACTGTCCCATGTGATAGGAGAATAAGGGTTCAGTCCTGTCACTGGATTGGGTCTTGCTAGGACTAACGGGAGTAAAAGCCTGTGTGCATTAATGACAGCAGCAGCTCTGGGACTCGACACATAGGGAGAAGAGATGGGAGTGAGCAGGTTATGTTTGTGCCAGGTGTGAGTTACTCGTGGGAATTCTGCACCGCTGCGTATGCATAGAATTCACGTCCAGCACAGAATTACTTTTTTTGGCTTGAAGAAAATACATTCTACCTGAGAAGTGCTACAGTTGTGCCTTTCACCCACCAGAGGCCCCTGTGGCACTAGAACAAGCAGCATTCAGCTGGGTTCATCTTGGTGGCAATTTGTTGCCCCGAGCTATACCCCAAATGGGGAGAGAGCTAGTGCGTGCAACTTGGGAGAGTCCTGAGACACGGCTGGCTCTGGGGGTGGGGACAGGGTGGTCATTCTCTACTCACAAGAAGGTGTGGAAAGGGCACAGGAGGAGCAAATGTCCCCTATGGAGACTGCCCAGCCCCAGATTATCCAGTCCCAGTCACTTCTTCCCCCACCATACCCCAAACCTCTTTACCCCTCAAACCATCAGTTGCCAGTCTTCCCTCGCTGCTAGCCCTTCCTGACTGGCAGAGACCCTCTAAGCCAGTAGTGTGTCAGGGCTCAACCTTCTGCCTGAGTCCTCCGGGCACTTTCTTCCACTTTAGCTTTCTGCCCTGGACCTCAGTGAGTCGAATGCTGGCCTTGCTTGGCGCCTGCCCTGAAACCTGCTAGTGGCCCCCGGCTGGCCCAGGTCCCCTGGTTCAGAACCACTGCCTTTGCCCATGAATCACAGCAATGTTCAGGTTACTGCCAGTCATAGAATCATAGAATATGAGGGTTGGAAGGAACCTCAGGAGGTCATCTAGTCCAACCCCCTGCTCAACGCAGGACCAATCCTCAACTAAATCATCCCAGCCAGGGCTTTGTCAACCTGACCTTGTCCCAAAGGACCAGTCACGTACTGAGGTCAATTGAATCTTAGATCTCACAACAAAGACAATACTTGTAGCCAGTCCTGTAATAACCTGTATTAAGACTAATATAAAAGGAAATGAGAGTTGTTTACGAAGTTAAAGCAGGTAATCCTATAGATGCAGAGAAGTTACAGTCTTAAATTTCAAAAGGTAATAGAAGCTTCTATAATAAGCAAGCCCTATATCTTCCTTAGGACTAACACAGGCTAATCAGCTGGGGATCTCTTGCTTATGCCTAGAAACTTCGCCTCTCCCCCCCACCCCCCCGAGTCCAAGCAGCATACAGATAATCAGTTCCTTCTGTATGGGGTTTTTCATCCCTTTCCTGCCATGTGCTGTGAGCTGCAAACTCAGCTAATGGGAAGTCAAGAGCACAACAACAGTCTTTTGTCATCTTTAACATCGCATAATAGTCTATCTGGTGTTGATGGACCTTTCCTGCCAGACAGGGTGTAATGCATTCGATTGCCAATCAGCACTTCACCTAGGTAAAGTCTCTGTTCTGTCTGATAATTTACAGAGCCACAGAGGCTCACAATGCAGTAGTCAGATATTAACCCAGGCAGCAACTCACAAGCATTCAATAAAGTGTAAACACATTCTTATAGTCCTAATACCTGTTTTAACCATACTAACACAGGTGAGTCAGACTGATTCCACTGTGTGTTTGTCCCTGTTCAGTGAAGACATGGGGACTTTTGCAAGAGCTAACACCTCATCTGCCAGTGTCACAGGCAGGATGGGCAGGAATGGTGTCTCTAGCCTCTGTTTGCCAGAAGCTGGGAATCGGTGATGGGGTGGATCATTTGTTGGTTACCTGTTCTGTTCATTCCCTTTGTCGGAGAAAAACGCAGTTCTCGCTTTTTCTTTGGGTGCAGCAAAATCAAATACTTTATTATTTCTCAAGCAATTGCAATAGAGAGACGGAGTGCCCTAGGACACAGGGTTGCCCCAGTCCCGGACAGGTCTCTCAACAGGTAAACAATTACAGCAAGCACTTATATCTTTGTTACAGACAATAACCAAGCAATAATACAGACAATAATGAGCAACGGCTGCATTTTGTTTATACATAGGCTATCCTGCTATCTTATTTTTCTCACCTCTAGGCACCAGTCTACGTATTTGATTATCAGTGCAAGGTCGTGATAACTTCTCACACAGTTCTTTCCTACTTGCCTCACACTATCCTCACTTCTACAAGTCTCACGTCATTAGGGTTACAGCTGGCCTAACTCTTGCTAACACAGCGACATGCATTAAGATCCCCTACAAATCCTTGTCAATTCTTTCCCTTCTTCCACACTCCCCCCTTTTGTACTTCTAGTACAACAGATATTCTCAAATCTCTATTTGCATTAAACCATGGATTTCTGATTCTACATCAGATGTTTCAACCTTAGGGGTTTTCATTGGATATAATGAGAATTCATGATTAGCATGGACATGAAAGGTATTACTATTATTATGTCTTTTACAACAACAATAACATAATCCTAAACTAACTAACAGCAATGTAAGCAATAACATTCCCATAGCAATAATATGATGAGGTTGTTGTACAGTTTTGGTTACAAAGCACAATGCATCATACTTAGTACACAAAGTAGACACTCTATAAGCTGTGTGAAAGGCATTCTTTTCAGCTTGATATATATTTTGAAGCATGTGAATTTGCTCTTATATTTCAGAGATTCTTTGAACCTCTGGTAACAATGAAAGCAAATTTTGAAATCGATCAGGTACTAAGCTGCTCCAGTTAAAGGGTATCTGAAAACTAAGGGCTACTTGCAAAATTCTATCTGCAGGCCAATAAACAATATGATTGCCTGCAGTGGTAATGAGATTAACATGTATATCTTGCAATGTGGTGGTTTTAACGTACACACAGCTATCATTAGCTTGAAAAAGTAGG
This sequence comes from Gopherus evgoodei, assembly GCF_007399415.2. Classification (NCBI taxonomy): domain Eukaryota; kingdom Metazoa; phylum Chordata; order Testudines; family Testudinidae; genus Gopherus; species Gopherus evgoodei. The sequence goes on along the minus strand of NC_044337.1, from coordinate 144,301 downwards.
TGTCCTGTCAGGATATTCTTTGTCTTCTACCCTCCCAGTAAACGTTATCATGAACAGCGACAACTTCCCCTGGCTTCAGTTTATGGATACACTGAAGCTGTAGGGGTTCTAACAGCCAAAATGTCCATTGACTCCCTATTCCTATCCAAAATATCAGGTGTTATTCTAGGGGCACTGACTGTAAATCAGTAAGGTATACCAGATGGTCTATTTTCCCAGATGTCTCGATGAATAATCCAGTCCCACATGCATCCTCCCCATGGAGCCATCAGGATTCGGTATGTGGGAACCCACACCCCCCTAACTGGTCCAAATGCATGGAAGGAGCACTGTGAATGTCCACACTTCCACTCAGAAAGTGTCCAAGTATGTCTCCATGACCACAGATCAGATGGTACTCCTGATGTGTCTGTAAGGGCAGTGGGCAAAGTCTGGTGCTCAAGATCACTCCGAATGGCCATTAGCTGGTCATTCAGGAAATCCTGAATTTCTGAACATGCTAGATCCCACTGCAATGCCTTCCCAGCCTCAGTGATATTCAATACCATCTCTCTCAATAACTTCTGGGTCATAGAACTAAGGGTGGAAATGACATGTAACTCACCAACTCCAGCCTGTACTTGGTTTAGCTGAGCCTCAGAGATAAGACTGGTGGCCTTTTCTAGTTGGTCCAATTTCTCATCATGTTCTTGGCTTTTAAGAATATTCCGAATGTCTGCTGAACTATTGGCCCCATCCCATGGGGATCTGGTCAAGACCCTCTTTTTCCAGAGGAAATAACCCCGGTCCTCTGTTGCGCTAATCTAATGGCAGCCCCTTGTGAGCGATTTGGGTATGTAGAGGTGATTTGGAAACTGGATAAGGGCAATGTAAATTTGACAGTCCCTAGTGTTGTATTAATCATAGTCCATTGATATCCTAATACATCTCTCTTTGGTGTAGAGCTATACCACATCTGTTGGTTGTATACCTTTATATATTTCTAGGAGGCATTAATGTTAATAGCATAAGAGGGTGTGTATTGCAATAAGGTACAGGTTACATTATCAGTCACTGGAATGATTTCAGTACAGGTAAAATTTCCAGTGGCAGAACAAACTCTTTGGGTATTCGTTTGATTATTCACTAATTGGGTAACCAAATAACAATAAGGGCTTCTTTCATGTAACACAGTACAAATTCTAGGAATAGCCATCATATCTACTTCACTATGGAACCCATCAATTTCAATTACAGATTCTTGGGTTCATTTGTAATGATAACATAGATTTCTATTTCCACTGATCCATTTATTCTCCACTCAATTATTCACTTATATGGGATATCCTGAACTTTAAAAATATTTCTTTTTTTTCCAAACAATCTTCAAATAAATCACTAAAGTGTGAAGGCCTTGGCCATTGGTTTTATCAAATATATGACATTGTCTGTATTTGGATGTATTACAGGGGTAATATTGTAATGGAGGAGATGGCAGAGGCAGTGGCAACAAAGTGCCTTTGGTACTTGTCATTTAAAATCCAATTAGAGAGAGCAATACATACTGAAGTATTTATCCAAAAAACAGGACACAGCCTGTAGAATAAACCCCAAAATCCAATCAATACCACATTCCCAAGCAGGGTCCCACAAATTTCTTCCTGCCAGTGTATAATTCTTTTTCTTCACCAGGATCAGTTCTTAATGTCCTTTCTAGTCAGGAATTCCTGGACTTTGGCAATTTCAGTGGAGTGAGTGTTCCTTCTTCTTTCCTGAAACAGTCGTAGGTCAGCATCCTACAGGGGAGAGGTTACCAGCACATCACCCTGTAATGGTTTTGATTCTTCCAGAAAAATCCAAAGGCAGAGTAGGTCTGTCAGTGGACAAGGGAGAGGTTACTAGCACTTCACCTTATCCTTTTTCCCTGCTGTTCAGAAGACACACAAGGAGAAATAGGCTAATCATCAGTAGGAGAATTCTCCCAAGATGGAGGGGTCTTTTTGCAGTGAGAATCATGGGTACAGGCAGTCCGTCTTTGGCACTTCACAGCGGTGTTGGTAGTCAGCGGGACTTAATAAGGGCCTTTCCAGCATGGAGCCAAAGTAGTCTTTCGTTGGTGGACCTTTACATAGATCCAGTCTCCTGGTTCCAAGGAGTGGCAGGGCTGCTAGGGTCTTTGGGTAGCGCTTCTTTACCTGTGAGAATAGAAACCTAACACATTTCATTAGCGCCTGGCAGTGTTTTGCAGATCTCATAGCTGCTTGGGCACATTCAAGCCCCTCCTTTTCTTGGTTGTCAGCCAAGTCTTAACTGTAAGCAGTGTCCTTGAATGGGGCCAGTGTCTTATCTTTAGCCTGAGCTTGCTAGCTATTTTTCCCAGTTAATTCATTCTGTTCTTTTTCCTTCTCCCCTTCTTGGCTTTTTTTAACCTAAAAAGGAAACTTCCACTCTTCACTCATACACCTTTTTCCCAACAATGAACACACAAACATTGCCATTATACAGTACATTAGTCTTCTTATTCAATGTATGCCACATATACCCTTCCACTAAAATACTCTTATTACAGACCTTTGGAGCAACAAGCCAGGACAAGCACATGCACTTTGAGGAGTTCATTCAATACAACCTCTAGTCCAATAGCGTCCCACCTTCCCCAGTCCTCTGGCTAGAAATCTGAGGTAGCCAGAAGGATCCCATGTACAATATGGGAAGTGGGTTAACTTTTCAAGTCCTTGCTTCCAAAGACTGTTGGTATGCAAATTTTAATAACAATTTTCAATTAAAAGATTTGGCCAATAAGGTTTCTTTTCTTACTTAAGGAAATGTATTAGACTTTAGTATATCACATTTTCCTGATTTATCCAAACAGTTTGTATTCCAAGTTGAACAAAACAAGTATCTGCATTCTAGTCGGACCCCGCTGCCTGATTCCAATCCAGACCATCCCATGAAAACACTAAACACAATAATTCTGGCCACGAGACAAACACCACAAGACGGAACATAGAACACAAAACATAATTCCTATTGTGCCAGTAAATGCATGATACGTTGAATGCTGTTTAGCTGATAACAGTTTTCTCTGATTATCTGAAAGACAAAAAACAGAGGTCTACCCTCCTGGGCAGTCAATCATCGCTTAAATATGCAAATACCCTTGTTGACTTCAGGCAAAACAGAAGAATTACCCCATATTTTCTTGTATTTGTTTCATAGGCATCCCAGGTTTCAGTGGCTTCTACCTGATCAGTTAGATAATTTACATCAATACGGATGCTTTCTGGCTTGCTTTTGGATCCAAAGCTATCCACAGCTTAAAGATTCTTACCTTAAAAGGGACATAATTAACTTTACCAGAATTTATTTACAAACATTTTAAAGACACCAAGAACTTTCCTCTTTAGCAATCCTTTCTGAACACCGGGTAAAGACCATTTATTTAACATATAATCCAAAGGACTATCCTTAGAGGGTTTCTGCTGAGACCCACCCATCCCCTTTTCTGGCACTCAAACAGAATTAAACAGAAAGAAGGGGGGAATAATGGTCTAATCCAAAAAAATCCAAGCCAGCAATCTCTGCTTACACTGACTGCTACAGGGGATGGAACAGAAGAATCTTAATAGGACCTCAGGGCTTCTTCGCAGGCTATGGTTTCCACCCTGAGGAATTACGAACAAAAAGCTCAGTTCTGCCTAACACCAACACCCAAAGGTATAAGACAGGGAAACAGTAACCAGGTAACCAGAATATAACCAGAACCCTCTTATTTCCTTATCCTATTAGGGCTCACCTTTAATCATGCAGTCCTTAACATATAACACCAACAGTACCAAGCAAAGCAAACATAAAATAACAAGGGTAAAACAAATAGATGGTGTAAATTCTGCAGGGCTCTCCCCTTCTCAATTGCTCACCAAACTGTGACAAATTTCTGTTACCAATCTATCCCTCGTGTCAGGTGATCAGGTTGACACTGCAGGACGTTGGGGAAGATAAAGAAAACACACCATATGGCTGAATTTTAAAGCTTCGTTAATAAAATAATAAAACAACAATGAAGAGTGTTGGGAACGCTCCAGCATCACTCAAGAAAAACATTAATGCCCCAGGCCCTAGGCCATTTTCATACTCACACATGTCCAGACTGGCCACGTCTGTGTATAATGTTCAGAGAAGGGGGAGAGGTAGACTGGAGATTATCCTGTATACAGCTTGCCCAGAATTTCCAACATGCTTCCGCTCTTGGGAGGGCTGTTCTTTTCCACCCTGGAATCTCCTGCGGCGTCTTTCAGAGATTCCAGTCCAGGTCGGCTGCCTGTGGCTTCTTCGGTGTCACCAAGCCAAACCGGCTCCGGGGTCACAAAGGCACACTGTTGGATCTTACTGGACAGTTAACCTTTGCAAATGTAATCTCAGTTCTGTAATTTATATTGCCTTTGGTTTGCCTCTGTCTATATTTTTTTTTCACAGCCAGCTGGGCCGAAAGCAGTTTTTCTTTATACTTAGCATAGTCTGCGTTGATTCTTGACCTTGAACACAGAGCAACTTTCTCTTTATCTCTGGGCCAAGCTGAATTTCAAATTAACCTGTTCCTTTCCTCAGTAGACAAATTGCTCACACTGTCAGAGGCTTTTTGGTGATTAAAAGCTCCTCTTAGATGTATGATCTTATCTAGATTGAAGGTACCTTCTAGTGGGCACTGTTTAGATGGATTTTCACGCTTGTAAAGATTCCAATTCTCTAAATATCTGCAGGATGTTGGACCATAATGTACGTACATGAAATAAGATGGGGTACCCTTAGGGGGTGAGGTGGAATGTTTAGACTGTCCCCCACTCTTTTTCCACACACACACACAGGGAGGATGCCCTGTCTGCGCTAGCGGCACATAAACTAAGGATCTCTCCCTATAGGGTACTCACACAGGAGAGGCTAACGAGGATGCCCACGACCCTCCTACACCTCCCTTCAGCAAAGAGCGTCGGCTAGTCTCTGGGAGACGGCGCTGCTTACTCTGATTGCATCCAGTGAGATGATCAGACTGTTAGTAGCCCACATGGAAAGGAAAAGGGGAGGGAAAATGGGTACACATGCTCCTAGACCCAGATAGCTTCCTCACCGGACGATGCCAGGCCGAGTCAGCCCACCATGGATTGGATCTCCTAAAGATCCACTGGTTACCGGGCTTGCGTTAGAGTAGTCCTGGTCACGAACTTTCACTTCACAGGGTACTCTGGGCGTCTTCCGGTAACAGTCACTCACACTGGTGTAGACATGCACACGCCAAGGCCTTTATTCCAAATACCACGATGCATCTGTACCTTACGTCCGGACACAATACCATGAGGCGGTATAACAACCCCTCTTGAGGCGATAAAAACCCCTCAGCACCGGTGCATACCTAATGCATTTCCCTATGCATTACCTTGTTGGCCAACCCAGCAGTTTCCCAGTACTGCTATAAACTAACCTTATTGGGGCTTTTCCCCAAATGCCATTCTGCATCTGATCTTGCTGCACAGTCAATAAGTTCAGATGGCGTGAGCCCAACAGAGACAGACATCCCCACAGACAGTCGTCCTCCGACACCCCAATAGAGATTTCGAAAGGTCTCATACCTCTCTTGTGGCGCCATGAGGTTCGAAGGGGAACGATCCGTAGCAGCCGTCTGTGGGTCTGTGAGCGTTGCCATCCCAGACAAGCCCCCAAATTGTCGGAGAAAAACTCAGTTCTCACTTTTTCTTTGGGTGCAGCAGATTCAGATACTTTATTATTTCTCAAGCAACTGCAATAGAGGGAGGGAGTGTCCTAGGACACAGGGTCGCCCCAGTCCCGGACAGGTCTCTCACAGGTAAACAATTACAGCAAGCATTTATACCTTTGTTACAGACAATAACAAGCAATAACACAGACAATAATGAGCAACAGCTGCATTTTGTTTATAGATAGGCTATTCTGCTATCTTATTGTTCTGACTTTCTGGGCGTCAATCTACGTATTTGATTGTCAGTGCAAGGTCGTGATAACTTCTCACACAGTTCTTTCCTACTTGCCTCACACTATCCTCGCTTCTACAAGTCTCACGTCATTAGGGTTACAGCTGGCCTAACTCTTGCTAACAGACTGACATGCATTAAGGTCCCCTACAAATCCTTGTCAATTCTTTCCCTTCTTCCACAGGGCTCTGCCCCTCCCTTCATAAGAACATAAAAATGGCCATACTGAGTCAGATCAAAGGTCCATCCAATCCTACATCCTATATGCCAACAGTGGCCAATGCCAGGTGCCCCAGAGGGAGTGAACCTAACAGGTAATGATCAAGTGATGTCTCTCTTGCCCTCCATCTCCACCCTCTTGACAAACAGAAGCTATGGATACCATTCCTTACCCATCCTGGCTAATAGCCATTCATGGACTTAACCTCCATTAATTTATCTTCAAGAGGAACGAGGAGTGCTTGTGGCACCTTAGAGATTAACAAATTTATTTGAGCATAAGCTTTCGTGGGCTAAAACCCACTTCATTGGATGCATACAGTGGAAAATAGAGTAGGAAGATATATATACACACAGAGAACATGAAAAAATGGGTGTTGCCATACACACTAAAACGAGAGTGATCAGTTAAGGTGAGCTATTAGCAGGAGAAAAAAACATTTTGTAGTGATAATCAGGATGGCCCGTTTCCAACAGTTGACAGGAAGGTGTGAGTAGCAGCGGGGGGACAAATAACCATGAAGAAATAGTTTTACTTTGTGTAATGACCCATCCACTCCTAGTCTTTATTCAAACCTAATTTTATGGTGTCCAGTTTGCAAATTAATTCCAATTCAGCAGTCTCTCGTGGGAGCCTGTTTTTGAAGGTCTTTTGTTGTAATACTGTGATTTTAAAGTCTGTAAATGAGTGACCAGGGTAATTGAAGTGTTCTCCAACTCATTTTTGAATGTTACAATTCTTGATGTCTCATTTGTGTCCATTTATTCTTTTACATAGAGACTGTCCAGTTTGGCCAATGTACATGGCAGAGGGGCATTGCTGGCACACGATGGCATATATCACATTGGGAGATGTGCAGGTGAACAAACCTCTGATAGCGTGGCGGATGTGATTAGGTCCTATGATGGTGTCCCTTGAATAGATATGTGGACAGAGTTGGCAATGGGCTTTGTTGCAAGGATAGGTTCCTGGGTTAGTGTTTTTGTTGTGTGGTTGCTGGTAAGTATTTGCTTCAAGTTGTGGGGCTGTCTGTAAGCAAGGACTGGCCTGTCTCCCAAGATCTGTGATAGTGAGAGATCGTCCTTCAGAATCGGTTGTAGATCCTTGATGATGCCCTGGAGAGGATTTAGTTGGGGGCTGAAAGTGATGGTTAGTGGCATTCTGTAACTTTCTTTGTTGGGCCTGTCCTGTAGTAGGTGACTTCTGGGTACTCTTCTGGCTCTGTTAATCTGTTTCTTCACTTCAGCAGGTGGATATTGTAGTTGTAAGAATGCTTGATAGAAATCTTGTAGGTGTTTGTCTCTGTCTGAGGGGTTGGAGCAAATGCTGTATCTTAGAGCTTGGCTGTAGACATGGATTGTGTGGTGTGGTCTGGGTGAAAACTGGAGGCATGTAGGTAAGTGTAGTGGTCAGTAGGTTTCTGGTATAGGATGGTGTTTATGTGACCATCACTTATTAGCACTGTAGTGTCCAGGAAGTGGATCTCTTTTGTGGACTGGTCCAGGCTGAGGTTGATGGTGGTGTGGAAATTGTTGAAATCATAGTGCAATTCCTCAAGGGCTTCTTTTCCATGGGACCAAATGATGAAGATGTCATCAGTATAGCGCAAGTTGAGTAGGGACGTTAGGGGACGAGAGCTGAGGAAGCGTTGTTCTAAGTCAGCCATAAAAATGTTGGCATCCTGTGGGGCCATGAGGGTACCCATAGCAGTGCCGCTGACTTGAAGGTATACATTGTCCCCAAATGTGAAATAGTTGTGGGTGAGGACAGAGTCACAAAGTTCAGCCTCCAGGTTTGCCATGACATTATCGGGGATACTGTTCCTTATGGCTTGTAGTCCATCTTTGTGTGGAATGTTGGTGTAGAGGGCTTCTACCTCCATAGTGGCCAGGATGGTGTTTTCTGGAGGATCACCAATGGATTGTAGTTTCCTCAGAAAGTCAGTGGCATCTCAAAGATAGCTAGGAGTGCTGGTAGCATAGGGCCTTATTGCCAAGGAACGGAGAAACTTGGCCAGCAGCAGGGAGTGCAGAACACCACGCTAGTGTGGGGGTGACAGCGCCTCTGGGATCTTGACATCCCAGCACTTTACACACCTTCCTGGAGCCTCCCAACCCCCCAGGCTGTTGGGACTGCGACCCCAACCCTACTGATGAGAAACAGGCCTGGTGAGGGGAAGCTACTGGCTCAGGGTCACACCAAGTGTCAGAAGTATGGATGGGACCCCATAGTCCTTCTTTCCAGGCCCCTTCGCTAACCAGTGCTGCACACCCCCTCCCACAGCTGGCAATTACAAGCAGGCCCTCATGGCTGTTCCCCCTGCCTTTGAGAGGGAGTGTGGCAGTGGCATCATAAAGGCCTTTTGCAGGACCTCAGACTATTGGTAAAAGGTGGTGGAGAGGTGATGACCTCACAGAGAGATGCTGACATCAGCCAGGCAGGACAGGGGTGAGGGACCAGGGAAACCTCAGAGACCCCTGTGGCTTTGCTTCAGCAAATCTCCTTCTCCAGATCTCTCTTTTGAGGACTGAGAGAGTATTCGGGTTCACGGATGTGAGCGCCAGGAGGAACCTCTTTCGAGTTTTCTCCTTCCCTTTTAGTGATTTTACTAGAAAACAGCCGTCCCTGTTTAGAAGGTAAGAGCCTCCTGGAGGTTTGAAACCTGTTCAGTCTGATCCATCTGGTGAGAGTTGAATTCTAGGCATGGAAAACACGAGCTTAAGGAGGCAGAATATTATTCCACACCTGGGATTTTGTCCCTTAGAATCACTGGGAAAATTAGGATTTGTCCTTTTTGTTTCACCTTTTCCTCCATCCTTCCCTCCCTCCCTCCTTTATCTTCATCTTTTGCTTTTGTCCTTTCTTCTGTTCCTCTCCCAATGCCAGGAGAGGGTGTATGTATGTGTGTTGCAGGGGAGTGCTCTGCAGCTCCCACTGTGGGAGGTCCACCCAAAAATGTTGGGCTGAAATAGTGCTCAGGCAGTGATCCCAAGCAGTGACCTGGTCCATCCTTCGCACTCCCTGTCAGACTCCTGTCCTCAGTCTCTATCCTGATTGGCTGAGCAGGGCGTTATTGACAGGGAGGAGACTCAGATCCTTGTTCTGTTTGTAAGTCATAACCAGTTCTATATTTGATGAATTTTGCTGCTTCTCTGCATTAATTCTCTCTGAGCAGTTCATGATTCTCTCTAACATTGCAGTTCTCCTCAAATACTTGCTGAATAATTACTGTCACTGTTGTTGGTCTGGAGCTCATCTGAGAGCACTTTATTCAGGTCATTCAATGTCTGAAATTCAATATCCGATGGTTAGTTTGAAAATCAGGGCTCTTGGGTCCTATTCCCAACTATGCCTCTGACTGGCTGTGGAGACCTAAGACAAGTCAATTCTCCTTTCTCAGCCTTAGCTTCTCCCTCTTTCAGGCAGGGATAATAATGATCTGCTCCTACCTACCTCAACACACTCACTCTTCCCGAACACACACACTGTCTCTCCCCACACACAGTCTCCACACTGCAGTTGAAAAGCAGCTGGCAATCTAGTAGGAGGCCCCTGGAACAGTGGGATAGAGAAACCTGCATCACTGAAAGTACAGCCATAAAGACAGCACACAGCAGCCTTCCCTAGCAGGGGCAGGGGAGTGGGGCAAGAATGAGATCATCCGAGCTCCCTGCATCCAGGTCACTTTCCTCAGCTGGGCTGCATAAGGGGAGGGCAGAGAGCAGCAGCTTTTGATGCTCCCCTCACAGCACAGCCCAGGTGGGGAAAGTGACCAGGACGCATGGAGCACATAGTGCTGTTCCTCGTCTCCCCCGAACCCTCTCTGGCCCCATGGAGGAGCATTGGGGCAGGGGAGAGCAGTGAGCACCTTTGCACTGCCACACGGTGGCCTTTGACCCCTTGGAGCCCTGGGTGACTACCAGGGGGCCCCACCCCTAGTGCCGGCCAGGCTCCCCAGCTCAGGCAGCAGAAAACACAGAGAGACGGGCCACCCACTGAGCAGTGGTAGCCTGGGCAGCTCCTAATGGAGGTTCGGGGGGGCTCAGCCTCCCCAAACCTTGCGTTGCCAAGGGGACAGTGGGGCCCATGACTAGAGTCCCTGGCCAAATTGGGTCCCCCTGGAAAAGTCTCCCCCACGGTGGCCCCAGGGCTGGAGGAGCTACCACTCTTTGCTAGGGCCCAGGGGCTGCAGCAGGGGCACAGAGCTTCTCTGGTCTCAGGGTCGCAGCGGGGCAGGGATAAAGGAGTGATAGGGTGGGGCCAGTGGGGGAAGGGGTGGAACAGAGGTGACAGTGGATGGGGCCATGTGTGGAAGGGGGCGGAGCCACAGACTGGGGTGGGGGGGCATGGTTCTGGTTCTGGGGCTCTTGCACTTGTTCTCCCTTTCCCTGGGCTTTGGCATCACTAGCCCCTGCTTAGCGAGTAGTGTTCAGTGGTCCCCATAATGTGGGGTGTGATACTAGGGGGACACAGAGGAAGATTCATGGGGGCACCTCAGGGCCTGAGCCAGCCCTCATGGAGGGCAGGGAGGAAGCACCACTCAGCACCACTCTGTCCCAGTTCTTCCCCAACCCTACCCTCAGCCTGAGACTCTGGCTCCCAGCCCGGCGTCGACTCCTTTACCCCTGTCCGCACCCCTCTCCCCAGGAAGCAACAGCCCCTCTCCTCCCAGCTCCGGTTCTCGACCGTGGCTTCCGAGGGGCCACAGCCATGGCTAAGAGGGCACAATGTGAAATGTTTGGGGACCACTGGTTTAGGGTGACATCCTCAATCACTTCTCTGCAGTGCAATAAAAGCTATTCCTCACCCACCTACCCCTCCATCAGGACGGACTAGGTATGTTCTGCTGCCCTTCACTCATACAGGAAGGAGAATAACATTTTATTCCACTCAATCCTAAAGTGATTTTTAACCCACCACCATCCCAAACTGGTCATTTTGGGGAAGCGGCCCCATCATGCTGCATACCTAGGCAGAGTAGGTGTGTCTATGCAAACACGGTCTGTTCCTGAAGTCTTTCCCCCAGTTCCTCACTAGATGTGAGAGGGAAGCTCATTCTGACCCTGCTTACACTTAGTATTTAAAAACTCCTTAGTGTCCCTATCTCTGCTGGCCTTAGATTTCTCTTCCTGTCCCTTTCCTGACAACTCAGATGAGGTGACCGAGTGGTTAAGGTGCTGGACGGCTAATCCATTGTGCTCTGTATGCGTGGGTTCGAATCCCATCCTCATCAGAGGCATTTAGTCTTCGCCCTCTTTTATAGACAACCATCTATACACAATTTGAAGACTTCAATAACTCTGACATAGGTTAGGGGTTTGTTATAGAAGTGGATGGGTAGGGTTCTGTGGCCTGCTTCATGCAGGAGGTCAGACTAGATGATCATATTGGTCCCTTCTGACCCTAAAGTCTATGAGTCTATCTCCCCCTTTGGTACAATAACTGCTCTAGCAATGTTCCTTCCTGCAAACAAAAACCTTCTGAGAAACTCAGACCCCCCATTGCTTCAAATAAAATGTCTAAATCCCACATTTCTAAAAAATTTTTCTCTAGTCCTGTATTTATTAGCTTTTCTCTCAAAAGGGAACATCCACATAATCTCCCCCAACCACCCTGGGATCTGCCCAAGTAATTAAAATACCCTCATCCTGAGCAAGGCCACAGCAGTGAACCAGAGCTAGTGTGTACGCCAAGCTGTTCTGAAGGAGGCAACTCAAACATTTTCTCCCTGCTTCCCTTGGCAAAGTCTGACTGGGAAAAGAAAATTCCCCAAACTGAACATTTTCTGCTGAAAAATCAATACTAGTCTGTTTGAGGACTTTGGTTTGAATGTATTAGTATTCTTCTCTTCTGATTTCTGAATTATTTCAGTTCAGTGTTTGTCCTCCAGATGTGTTTCCAGCTGTTGAGTTGCGGGGGAGAGAAGCCAAGTCATGATGTCTCTTCCCCTCTTTCATAGTTTCTTCCAACTTTCTAGAAAGCTCCTTTGCTAGGATATGAATCAAGCAGTGTCCATTGTCTCCGTGATATCTCGGAGAAGTCTGCATTGTACACGGTTCCTGGGATAGTCCTTGGGAGTGTGGATACCTTCAATGGGCCAGCAGCGAGTCTGGCTCCTCCCTTGTCGCACCTGAAAGGCTTGTGGTGGACAATTCCCAACCTCATAACATATCTCAGTAACACACACAGAGCAAAACTTGAGAATTTCCCAACCAATGTGAGCACACACAATCCAACATATTAAGTTTCAACAGATCAAGACTTTTGAAATGATACCTCACTAGGCAGACTTTGTACAAACCATGTCATCATTATATGAGAGTGGTGAATGGGCATAGCGTGCCACACCTGGGCTTACATTGCAATGGAGACGTACCCTTAGAGTCCATCTCTCCTTGGATAAAAATGGCAGCACAGCTGGCCTGGGTCATCTGACTTGGGCTCATGGAGTTAAAGCTGAGGGGCTAAAAACTGTGTTGCAGATATTTGTGTTCACACTGAAGCCTGGGTTCACAAACCCTCACCCCTGCTGGGGTCTCAGAGGTTGGGCTCAAGTCCATATGTCTGCTCTGTAATGTTATAGTCTTGCAGCCCAAGCCCCATAACCCTGAGTCAGCTGGCCCGGGCTTTGAGACAGGTGTCCTGGGTATTTTAATCACAGTGTAGACATACATTAGGCTACGTCTCCAGTGCAATGAAACATCACTGCCTGGCCCTTGTTGCATTAATCCAGGATAGCGGCTTGGGCTGTAAAGTTACATTGTACGTGTCTTGGCTCAGGCTCAGTCCCCTGTTCTAGGAGCCCAGAAGGTCGGGAGGGAGTTTAGCGAATGGAAATGGTAAAACCACAGTGAAGTATTACTCTGAACTCATGGCATTTCTCCATTGTTCTGTCTCCTTTGGGACAGGGACAAAAACACATCCTGCTGCATTCGTTATTTCAAAGGGTAGTTTAGGATTTTCATTCTCAAACATGGTGCACAAAGTAGGACTCAATCCTCAGTGTAAATAAACAAGCTACCAACACATCAGGGATTCCAATAACAGGGGCAGGTTTTCTCTGGGCACTGAGATTTTTCAAGGAGTTGGTGGCTCCTTTCTTTCCTCACCCTGGAGTAAACTCAGCTTTTTATTCCATCCTTGATGATTCATGAAATATAACAGCAGCAGCCTGAAGAAAGAGGAAAGTGAATATCTCACTGCCAGGGGTGAAGGTGGTCACGTCCCCTCTGTTTGACCATTGCCATTGCAGGAGAGTAGGTTTCAGTGGAATCGAATGTCCTGGCTCAGACAAGTGACACAGGAAGATTTTGCTGTTCATGGATCCATGCAAAGGAAATTGTGTCTCTGTGTGAAAATGGGGACGGAAATGAAACACCCACATGGTGGCATCTAAGGCAAAAGGGAACCTTATAGGATTAGAATAGGATAAATTCTCAAGCAGCATCTTTCTTACTTTGCCCATCTGTCAATTTTGATTATTATCAATGGAAATATTTTGCCATTGGTTTGTGTGTTTACACAGAATTGACATTTGCCAACAAATACATAATTCTTCTAAGCCTGCTGGTGGGGAGTTTAGAAGGACAGAGTCACTCTTCCCTGCCCCCATGCCAGGCCTGGGCTCTCCATGCTGCCTACTTCCCACAATGCTGGGATCCACCCCTGATCTCCCCTCAGATCTCTGCCTCCCACCCCCACTTCTGGGATCCTCTCCCCACTCTGTCCAAATGCCCTGCTTCTAGGATCCCTCCCCTTATCCCCGTCTGAGCAAAAGCTCTGCACTATTCCCATACTGGGAATTGAACCCCAGGCCACCTGGGTGAAAACCAGGAATCCAGATCACTAGACCACATGGGACTGGGATTGTGCTGTTGGTCTACTAAGCCAACCCCTCATGGGAGCAGCAGCGCCACCCAGCAGGGATTGCACACGGCTGCATCAACCCTTCAGGTGCCGAGGTTTTCCCTCTGTCCATTCCTAGCGCCTGTGATCAGGAAACAGACGTCAGGGCTCCCAGGTGCTGCACAGACCATGACTGAGATAGGGAGCCCATATTGCGCGGGTGCTGTACAATCCCTGGCCGACACTGGGACACCCAGGGGGTTCCCCTCAATTTCCCTGAGCCTCTGCTGCCCAACTTCTTCTGACTTCCTCTGGCTCACCCCCCCGCAAAAAACCCACCTTTCCAAACAGTCCTCCTTTCCCTGCACCCTAATTTTGCTTGCACACGCTGGGACCATCTCCTCTCTTCCTCCCTCTCCGCCCCCCGAGGTGAGCAGAGATGGAGGCAACTTCAGCCACTGGAGACAACCCCAGCGAGCGCTGCAGCCCACCCCGGGGGATGTGTGCAAACACAGGAAGGGACCAGCTGGGAGTAGGGGGTGCTGGGAAGGAGGCAGGAGACAGGAGAGCAAAGCCCAGAGCCTGGGGGTGGGGCAGCTCCTGAGGGCGGGGCTCTGGCACAGCCCAGGGGCGGGGCAGATCCTGGTGGTGGGGCTTTGACACAGAGCGGGGGCAGGGCAGCTCCTGGGGGCGGGGCTCTGGCACATTGTGACACGGAGCCCGGACTGAGCAGCTGCTCCCTGGTTCTCCATGTGCTGCCAGCAGCGCTGGAGCCACCGGAGCTGGAGCAGAGCCGCTGTTCTCAGCTACAGCCAGGATCTGCCCCCGGCCCCGCTGGGATCCAGGTGGGGACAGAGACTGGGGTCTGGGGGTTCCCCTTGGTATGGCTGACCGGGGTGGGAGGGGAGGGGAGGGGAGAAGCCGGAGCTGCAGGCGGGGGAAGGGCGGTGGGCCAGGCAGGGGGTTGGACGGTCTCTGGGCAGCCAGGAAAGTCCAGGGGGAGAGAGTGTGTGTGTGTGTGTCCGTGTCCTGGGCATAGGCGTGCGCATGGGGTGAGCGCTGGCACCCCAATGCCCTGAGCTCCAGCTGGGGAGGCTGCTTCTCCCGCTCCCGTGGAAGCTCAGGGCGAAGGGGAGGAGGCTGCGGCGGCTGCAGGTGGATGCTCAGCACCCCCCCCGGGAATGACTCGCTGTCAGCAACTTGTGGTGCCTCCTCCGCTGAGCTTTTCCCTGGGGGCAGCCTGCGCGCAGCTGCAATCAGCTGTTTGCTGGGCAGGCTCCGCTCAGCTGCTCCCCCCTCCTTGTTCCTGCGGGAGCTGAGTGAGTCCCCCCCCAAACAGACTCAGGGGTCGGGGTGGGCGGGGGTCAGCAGAGCACAGCCCGCCCCACTCCCTGGGGCTGCCCCGCACCTCTCGGGCTGATGGCTCTGTCATGGCATCTGCGTGAATCGCTGCTTCCTGCCCGCCAGGCTCGGCTCCGGCCACAGCAGCATCGGGTGCCCCAGGGAGCCCGGCTAGGCTGGGGCTGGAGCAGTGGTAGGTTGGGGGGAGGAGAAGCTCCAGATACTGGCGGGGGGGGGAAGAGGAGCTGAGCTGGAGTGGGGGAGGAGAAGCCCTGGACTGGGCTGGAGCCACGCTGGGGGGTGGGGGAGGAGAAGCCCCGGGCTCCTGCAGGATCTGCAGTGGGAGAAGCCCCAAGCTGGGGCAGGGGAGGAGAAGCCACGCAGGGTTGGGAGGTGGGGGGCAGAAGCCCAGACCCCAGCAGGAGCTGCAGTGGGGAGGGGGAGAAGCACCAAGCTGGTGCAGGCGGGGAGAAGCCTCGCAGGGTTGGGAGGTGGAGGCAGAAGCCGAGACCCCAGCAGGAGCTGCACTTGGGGGGATGGAGGGGGAGAGGGGCCACGCTGGGGCGGGGAGGAGAAGCCATGGACCCTGGCAGAAGATATGGGGCTGAAGTCCTGGCTCGGGAGCCCCAGCCACCTTAGTGGCAGAAGTTGCAGGGCTGAAGCCCTGACCCCACTCTGTGTGCAGCTGCCCTGAGCCCCTCTCACTCCCATCCCCCCTGTGGAGCTGGCTCCCACTCTCCGGCTGTGGAGAAATTCAGCCCAAATCTCCCCATGTTGGGATCTCCATTTCCCCCACCGTCACCCAGCCATGAATGGATTTAGCCCAGGAGGCAGGCTCAGCATTGGCCCCATTTGGCAGGTGGGCTCTAGGGCACAACGAGGTGCAGTGACCTTCCCAAGGCTAAGCAGGGAGTCTGTTGCAGAGCAGAGACTCAGACCCAGAACACTTGAGCCTGAGTCCTGTGCCTTAACCACAAGGCAACCTTCCCACCGAAGGAGAGGGAACCTCCTCTGCCACTTTGAGTGTGTGGGTGGGAGCAGCCATTGGACAGAGCTGCCAGGAGGTGGGGGGGGTGTTGGATAGTTGGGCCAGGTGATTAGCGGGTGGGGGGGGGGTCTCTGGAGGGGATGGTCATGGGACAAGGAGCAGGGGGGTTGGATGGGTTGAGGACTCAGGGGGTGCCTGGTGGGGGGTGGAGCGGGGTTGGGGCAGGCAGGGAGCAGAGGGAATTGGTTGGGTCGGGAGTTCTGGGGGTCCTGTCGGGGGCAGGGAGCGGTTGGATAGGAGTGGGAGTCCTGGTGCTCTGTCTGGGGGTGGGGTGTGGATAAGGGTCAGGGGCACAGATAGGGGGCAGGGTCCTAGGGAGGCAGTTACCGGGGGAGTCTCAGGAGGGGGAAGTCAGGGGACAAGGAGCAGGGGCAGTTCTGAGGGGGGCAGCCAGGGGGCAGGAAGTGGGAGGCAGTGGATGGGGTGGGGCTCCCTGAGTGCACACCCTAATGAAATGTGCTGCGCACGCCTATGGTCACGGGGGTAAGCTACTTGCATCCTTTTCCTGTTTGTGCCATTTCTTTCCATCTCAAAACCTGATAACAATTCTCTCTAGTTCTTCCCCTTCTCTCTCCCCTCCCCACATGTGGCTAGAAAATCCAAGGAGATTCCCTCGTTTTCCCTGCAATTATTGACACTCTAGTCTCTTATTTTGCCCTATTTTCTCTGTAATTGTCCAATTGCCATTTCAGTTCTGCTCAGCTTTGGGATGTGAACCCAGCCCGTTTTATCTGCAGCAATTTGTCCTTGGTTAGGTGGGAATTTGCTGTTCTGTGTCATTCCCCCATTGTGGGTGGTGGTTAGTAGGTGCTGGCTGGGGGAGCTCGCAGACATGGCTGCCTCTGGGGGGGAGATGGAGTGGCCGATCTCTACCAGAAACAGGACATGGCTGAACAGGAGGGGAAGGGAGGAGCCAGTGTCCCTATGGAGCCTGCCCAGCCTCTTTGGTTCTACTCCTTTCTAGAGGAGACTTTATTACTGGGGAGGCTGAAAAATCTCCCTGTGGGCTTAGCCTGGCAGGAGGGGTCAGGTCTCCCCTGCAATAAAGAGATGGAGCATGTTCCCAGCATGGCAGAATCTAGGCTGTGTCTGTGCAGGGAAAGATCCTGGGGGAATTGTGATGTGACATGAACTAAAGCCCGTTCTGAAACCTCCACATTTGCCCTTCTGGCCCTGCCAGGCTGCAGGATGTCGTCCATATTTTGCTCCAGCTCATCCTATCCTCCCATGGGACAGGGAAGGGAAACGGCTGCGGAGGAGCCAGTTCAGGTAGGGATTATCGGTGGAGGGGGCTGGTGGGTTCCTGCTGGAGGGGAGGGACACCAAATACACAGGAGGTGGGCGGCCTGGGTAGTCTGGATTGGAGGTTGGAGTTTGCCAAAAAATTCCCAGGGTGGAGAATGGGAGGAGGCCAGAGTGTAGCAAACCTCTTGGGACTGGTTTAATATGCGGCTTCCATTCTAGGAACAGACCCATGAGGTTAGAGGGTGGAAATGCTCTAATTTGTGGGACAGGAAACACCCCCCCAGGTGGGGCTAGGAAAACGGACCAAACTCCCAGGGCTGGAGCCCGACCTGATTAAGCAGCAGCTGCTGTGAGATGTGAGGGGGCACCAACCAGTGAGGCTTGGGGTTGGGGGGGGTTCTTAACCTTTTTCTTTCTAAGGCCCCCAACGTGCTATAAAAACTCCACGGCCCTGCATATGCCTGGTTCTCGGCATATAAAAGCCAGGGCTGGTGTTAGGGGTGGCAACCAGGGTAATTGCCTGGGGCCCCATGTAACGGGCCCCCCGCAAAGCTAATTGTTCAAGCTTTGGCTTCAGCCCCTGGTGGCAGGGCTCATGGCCCCAGGCTTCAGCCCTAGGCAGTGAGGTTTGGGCTTTCTGCCCTGGGGCCAAGCGAGTCTAACACTGGCCCGGCTTGGAGGACCCCCTGAAACCTGTTCGCAGCCCCACAGAGGTCCAGGGACCCCTAGTTGAGAATCACGGCCTTAGGGGGATGTGACCCTGCCCCATACCCAGCTCCAGGGCTGGCCTTAGAGAAAATGGCGTCCTGGGTGAACTTGTATTTTGGTGCCCCTCTCACCTCTGGCCCTCACAGGCTCCCCACCATCATGTCCAGACCCCGATGCCTCCCTCTAGTGCTTAATCTGTATTGAAAGAGGCGCCAGAGCTCAGCCCTGGCACAAATTCAGCACTGGCAGGGCGGCCTCCCAGCGGCGGCTGCTGGCTGAGCGCCCAGCTCTGAAGGCAAAGCCACCGCCAGCAGCAGCGCAGAAGTGAGGGTGGGCTGGTGTGTGGTGTATTGTGCAGCCTTTTATTTTATGTGAAGTGCAGTTTGTAATGCGGCATTACACCGCCGCGGGGTCGGCTCTGGTGGCGACAGTGTCAAGCTTAACAGAGTGAAAGTTGCCTCTGCTACTTGCTTCAAATGTACAGTCTCTAGGAGCACACACAGAGCAAGGGTAGTGACCACACAGACTTTCACAAGCACAAGGTCTGGTCGGTTTTACAAGTTTTATTAAAGTTACAGTTAAGGCTAGGAATAACCAAGCATGTAGACCAGGGGTCGGCAAGCTTTTGGAAGCAGTGTGCCGAGTCTTCATTTATTCACTCTCATTTAAGGTTTCGCGTGCCGGTCATACATTTTAATGTTTTTTAGAAGATCTCTCTCTCTAAGTCTATACATTATATAACTAAACTAGTGTTGTATTGTAAAATAAACAGGGTTTTCAAAATGTTTAAGAAGCTTCATTTAAAATGAAATTAAAATGTTGATCTTACGCTGCTGACCTGCTCAGCCCACTGCTGGTCTGGGGTTCTGTTCACCTAGGCTGGCAGTGGGCTGAGCGGGGCCTGCAGCCGGGACCCTGGCTGGCAAGGGTCTGTCAGCCAGAACCCCAGACCAGCAGTGGGCTGTGCGGGGCTGGCGGCCAGGACCCAGAGGGCTGGAGTCAGGGCTGGGGGTTGGGTATGTGAGGGGGTGTAGGTGTCAGGACAGAGGGGGCGCTGGGTATGGGTGGGGGTGGCAGAATCAGGGCTAGGGTTGCGGGTGGTGGGGGGGATGAAGGAGTCAAGCAGAGAGCTGGGTATGTATGAGGAAGGTACAGGGCTCAGGGCAGGGGCCTGGGGCGGGGTGCGGGGCTCAGGGCAGAGGGCATGGTGTGTGTGTGTGTGTGTGGGATCAGGGCTCAGGGGAGAGCGCTGGGTGACTGCCCCCCTAACAACTCTCAACCCCGCTGCTCCTTGTCCCCTGAGTACCCCCTCCTGGGACCCCACCCCCTATCTAAGCCTCCCTGTTCCTTGTCCCCAGACTGGACTCTACCTCCTACCTGTCCCCTGACTGCCCCAACTCTTATCCACAGCCCTGTCCCCAGCCAGACACCCGGGACTCCCATGCCTATCCAACCACTCCCTGCCTCCTGACAGGACCCCCAGAACTCCCAACTCATACAACTCCCCCACTCCTTGTCCCCTGACCACCCCCTTCAGAGACCCCCCCCACCCTAAATTCTTCCCCCAGGACTCTCCTTGCTCCCGGTCCCCTGACTCCTATCCACTCCCTGCCCCCTCACAAACCCTGGGACTCCCAGGCCCCACTGAGACGTTATTTATATAAACTGGAACCATATAGAACATGGGTTGCAACCAAGGTCCTGTAGTGGCACCAGATCTTATGTAAAGGGGGTCATATAAGGTGTCTAAGACCAAGTTATGAGTTACTGGTTATGGTTATGCTGTCTGTAGGTCTGTATCATTTTGTAGTTGAAGTTATAAGTATTGGCTCTATACTGTCTATATTTCAAACTTGTGCTGTGTTACTGGGAGAGATCCCAGACAAGTGGGTGTTGGCTCTGCTTAGCCTGCTTGATGGCCCATTAAGGACCATCAGTTACACAATTGACCCATTGAGAGGAGGCAGATATGCCTTGTGACTCAGCAAAGTATGCAGGGACTTGCCCATGTGACTCCAAACTCCATTTTGCTGTAATTTTCCACAGTAAGAACAAAGAAGTGTTCTTACACCTGGAAAAGAGACTATATAAGGCTGATGCCTCATCCCCATCTTGTCTTCAATCCTGCTTCCTACCTCTGGAGGGACTTTGCTACAAACTGAAGCTCTACACAAAGGACTGATGACCCATCCCAGCGGGGGATGTTCTCCAGAGACTTGATTTGAACCTGCAGTTTACTCCATCACTGCTACAAGCCTGAACTAAGAACTTTGCCATCACTGTATGTAATTGATTCCATTTAACCAATTCTAGCTCTCATCTCTATCTTTTTCCTTCTATGAATAAACCTTTAGATTTTAGATTCTAAAGGATTGGCAACAGTGTGATTTGCGGGTAAGATCTGATGTGTATATTGACCTGGGTCTGTGGCTTGGTCCTTTGGGATCGAGAGAACCTTTTTCTTTTACTGGGGTGTTGGTTTTCATAACCATTCATCCCCAGGATGGGTGGCACTGGTGGTGATACTGGGAGACTGGAGTGTCTAAGGAAATTGCTTGTGTGACTTGCGGTTAGCCAGTGGAGTGAAACCAAGGTCCTTTTTATCTGGCTGGTTTGGTTTGCCTTAGAGGTGGAAAAACCCCAGCCTAGGGCTGTAACTGCCCTGTTTAAGCAATTGGTCCTGAATTGGCACTCTCAGTTGGGTCCCGCCAGAACCGCATCGTCACAGTGGCGTAGTCCTGCTTGGATCCACAGAACCAGGTCAATTAAGCTTTGGCTCAGAACCCCACGCTATCCAAATTTGAAATTGGGATTGAGAATTTGATTGGTTAAAGATCAGTGACCATGAGCCAGAAAGCATCAGCAAAAGCAATGAAACTGCAAGCCCTGATGGACAGCCTGCAGTTTGAATATGAGCAAAAACTGGCAGAAATTCGAATGAGAGAGAAGCAAGCCTTGGCCCAGCTGGAGGAAGAGGCCGCTGAACGAGAGAAAGAGGCTGCTGAAAGAAAGAAGGAGGCTGAGGAGAGAGAAGAAAAAGCTCGTAAGGGGCATCTGGAACTGCTGGCTGCTGAGGAGAAAGCTCGACAAAGGCAACAGGAGCTGGAACAGGAGACACACAAGATGCAACAAGAAACTGCTAGACTTCAGCTCCAAGTCAAAGAAACAAGGGAAGAACAGCAAAAACTGTATCCTCTTAAAAATCCAGTTTATAACAATGTTGGTATGTTGTATAACTCTGAGCAGTTGTCGGGGTGTAACCAAATCTACCCCAACACTGCCACCTTTTATGTCAATGCTGTTACTGTGGGTTCAGTTGTTATATCAATTATATTAGACCAGTAAAAACCAGCAGGATCTTATTAAAGGGGACAAGACAAAGATGCCACATTTAATATGATTACAATTTGATTTATGACTAATAACTAATATCTTAATTCTTATACACACACACACACATTATACCTAATACCTATACACAAATACACACACACACACACATTCACATTATACCTAATACCTATACACACACACCCACATTCATCAGGTGTTCTGCAGCTGCTGCATAGTTACCAGTCCTGAAGATAGCTTAAGTTCATGGCTTGATTTTGCAGCTTGGGTTCGTAGCTTGTGGCGGCTAACTGGCCAGGAAAGCTGGGCACAAGGCTGAGCTGGATCTCTGTTGGGCAGGCACTGATGTTCTTCCATGTTGGCAGCAGAATGTTACCCAGAGTCTCTCATCTCACCCTTCTTTTTTATAGGCTTTTAGTTTGGATTCAAAGTCTATAGGTTTTGCTGTGTCTGGCTGCCTCTGGGTTTAGATTGATCACCCATCAATTGCAGGCATGACTTTCAGCCTTGAACCTGGCTTTGATCTTCCTTCTGTTGTCCTTTTCTTTTTAGGGTGGATGCTTCTTACTTTGTTTAGGGCTGTTGTCTAGGTCTTCAGCCGTTGGCATTTGAACTTTATCTCATCAGGACAGGCTGGGGCTGGAGGTTGATTCCGTCATCCACACATACCTCATTCACACATCTAAACTAAACTAATAAGATTACAGCATAGTTTGCAAAAATGAAGGTTGGAGGAAGCTTTTACAAAATGGAGTGAGTGTTTTAAAATGGGGTTTGAATTACAATATGGAACAGAAGTTACAGTGTAGGCAAGTGTAGTGAATGGTGAACAGAAGTTACATTAATAAAGTGAACAATTAAAAACAATTTCATTTATCAGTTCTACACAGTAGAAGGTGGCTCCATAAACTGTGCCAGTGCTATGTATGAGAGTGGTAATGAAAAATTCATAGAGAGTGTAAAAGTCAATGGTAAAAGCTGTTTAGGGCAAATTATGGCATCTAACATCACTCTTGTTAAAGCAGATCTGGTCAAAGAGGAAGATTATTTACCAAATCAGAGTGTGAATGTTGTGATCCTCTATGAGTTTACTGTCCGTGTGCCTTTAGCTAGAATCCATCTCAAATGAAATGGGGCTAAGCATGAAGTTATAGCTGGGGTAAGGAAGTTATTGCCTAAAGATCTTTTAATTGGGGAAAATGTTAAAACTTTGTTCAGTTCAGGTAACCAGTCACAGGACAGGAATAATCTTACACCTGTGTCTATTGTGGGCAGTGGTTTGCCTGAGGATGGTTGCTCCAAAGGTTTGTCTGTGCAAAAAAGCAGTGAGTCTGTAAATGGAGTTTCTGAATGTCTGCCTAATGTCTCAGGAGTGAATCTGGAGTTAGATTAAGAGCAAAAAGATCTCATTGGGGAGGAACGTGTGCCTTTAGCTAGAATCCATCTCAAATGAAATGGGGCTAAGCATGAAGTTATAGCTGGGGTAAGGAAGTTATTGCCTAAAGATCTTTTAATTGGGGAAAATGTTAAAACTTTGTTCAGTTCAGGTAACCAGTCACAGGACAGGAATAATCTTACACCTGTGTCTATTGTGGGCAGTGGTTTGCCTGAGGATGGTTGCTCCAAAGGTTTGTCTGTGCAAAAAAGCAGTGAGTCTGTAAATGGAGTTTCTGAATGTCTGCCTAATGTCTCAGGAGTGAATCTGGAGTTAGATTAAGAGCAAAAAGATCTCATTGGGGAGGAAAATGTTTCTCAGGAGCAGATTAAAGTAGATGGTCAGGTGAAAACCCTAACTGAGGGAAGAAAGGGTAGATTTGTAATGGGTAATAAATTGGTGGTTAGTACAGCTTATAAAAGTGAACTTGAAATGGGTAACTGTAATTTGCTGGAAGTAGCTCAGTGTAGTGAAAAAAGCAGCAGCTTGTCTGTGGGGAGTGGCAATGTGCCTGGTAGGGAAAGTTTGGATAAGCCTAGGCAGCCTTGTGAGCCAATGGCTTTGTCTAGTCAGCAGTTTGGGAAGACAGGGATAGTGGAAAATGTGTGTCCCTATCTCTTACCTGTTTCCTGTGTGGAGAAATGTGACAGTGAAGGAAATGTGCCTGTGTCTGTCAGGGGTATTGACTTGCCTATGGAGGAAGCTACCTCAGTCTCCAAGCAGTTGACTGTGAATAGCCCGCTGTGCTGGAAGAAGGGAAATAAAATCCCAAGCTGTGTGTCTGGTAAAGGAGAATGTGTCTCCGGCTCTTCTGTGTCTGTGCAGCAGACAGAAGGTGCCTTTCAGCCTGTGATTAGTATCATAGCAAAATCCCAGAGACCAGACAATTCTGGTGCTTGTAATTTGCCAGTTGCTAATGTGTGGTTGGAAAAGGGTGTAGCAGCTATGTCTAATCAGGGTGATACCCTAGCCAGGGCACAAGGAGAGCAAAAAGGTGATTTAATTGTGTTACCTGCTGACAGTTTGACAACTTGTAGCAAGAAGGAAAAAATTCCTGAACCTGTTCATGGGCAAGGGAAGGAAAAGGCTCCTATCCTGTTAGCTAGAAAGTCTGTAAGTTTGCCTAAAAGGGGATTGTGTAAAGATCTGCCTGATGGGCCTGAGGTAATTCTGAATATAAGTGAAACCCAGAAAGAGTCTGTTGGGGCTCAGGAAAGTGTTCCTTTAGAGCAAGCCCTAGGTGAAGAAGGTAAGAGCAGAAGTTCCGAGAGGGTTGAACTGCTGCTTAAAGAAGCTCATAGGGAAAGGAACCCTCCTGGTAACCTGTGCAAGCAGTTTACTGCAACTGAAGAGTGTGAAAGTGATTTAGTCAAGGAAGTTTCAGTTCCTAACAGCCAGAAATTTTCTGTGGTGAATGGATCCACTGACTTTCCTTTTGAAAGATGCAGTGGGGGTAGCTTTGAAAAGGTCTCAGATAAAGTAGAAACTGTTAAGAAAGTTGAGCAGCCCTATAACCGCATGGCTGCATGTAGCCAGCTTGTTGGGAAGACAATGGTGTTGGGACAGGAATGTCTCCATGCTAATTCTATAAGGGTATGTCTACATCTACAATTTTGCAGCGCTGGTTGTTACAGCTGTATTAGTACAGCTGTATAGGGCCAGCGCTGCAGAGTGGTCACACTTACAGCAACCAGCGCTGCAAGTGGTGTTAGATGTGACCACACTGCAGCGCTGTTGGGCGGCTTCAAGGGGGGTTAGGGGAACGCGAGAGCAAACCGCGGGGAAGCAGGTCTCCTTCCTCGCGGTTTGTTCTCGCTTTCCCCGAACCCCTGTGCAAGCAGGTCTCCTTCCCAGCGGTTTGCTCCGGTGTTCCCCGAACTCCCCTGCAAGCAGGTCTCCTTCCCAGCGGTTTGCTCCGGTGTTTTTTGAACCCCCGTGCAAGCAGATCTCCTTCCCCGCGGTGTGCTGTCGCGTTCCCCGAACCCCCGTGCAAGCAGGTCTCCTTCCCAGCGGTTTGCTCCGGTGTTCCCCGAACCCCCCTGCAAGCACGTCTCCTTCCCAGCGGTTTGCTCCGGTGTTCCCCGAACCCTCCTCCAAGCAGGTCTCCTTCCCAGTGGTTTGCTCCGGTGTTTTTTGAACCTCCGTGCAAGCAGATCTCCTTCCCCGCGGTGTGCTGTCGCGTTCCCCGAACCCCCCTGCAAACCGCGGGGAAGGAGATCTGCTTGCACGGGGGTTAGGGGAATGCGAGAGCAAACCGCGGGGAAGGAGACCTGCTTCCCCGTGGTTTGCTCTCGCGTTCCCCGAACCCGTCTGCAAACCGCGGGGAAGGAGACCTGCTTGATTACCAGAGAGGCTTCCTCTGGTATGCTGGGATACCTGTTTATTCCAGGAGGTCAAGAAAAACGCTGGTGAGTGTTTATACCTGATGACCAGCGCTGGATCACCAGCGCTGGATCCTCTACACCCGAGTTTCAACGGGTGTACGGCCAGCGCTGCAAACAGGGAGTTGCAGTGCTGGTGATGCCCTGCAGATGTGTACACCTCCTAAGTTGCAGCGCTATAACTCCCTCACCAGCGCTGCAACTTTGTGGTGTAGACAAGGCCTAAGTGAGCAGCCTGTGCTTCAGGCTCTGAGAACAGATTGGGTTACTGGTGTTTCAAAGCAGAATAGTTTTATGGATAAAGGCTTGAGGATGCAGGGGAGAGCAAGCAAACTCTCACCCTCAAACCCTTTGAATTTGTGTGGTATCTCTGTAAGACAGAGTCCAACATTGGAATTGGTAGCAGCTAAGAAATTAAAAGCTGGTGATTGTGTTAATGCAAATTACTTGGCTGGCAGGGAGAAGAATTTGCTAATAGATGTTAGCACAGGGAGCCCACCCCATCAGCCAGTGAATTTGGTTAAGCAAGAGAAATCAGGGTTTGATCCTGCAGGACAAGGAGAAGAAAGAAAACTGAATTTTGCAAAGGGAAGCAACAGGTTAACCCTAAAATGCCCAAACTCCAATGGTATTAATCCAAGGGTGTGGCATGACAAACAGAATTGTAAATGGACACTTGCAATGAATTTGTTGTTATTGCTAATGGTGATTGTTGTAACTAATGTGTTGCTATTACCAAGAATTGTAAGAATGTACAGTGTGCCTAATTCTTTGAACATGTTAAGAGTGATACATAAGAACACACTTTGTGTTAAAAGACACTGTGATATGGATGCTGCACAGTTAGTGCCTGTAAACAGTCTTGGAACATTTCACAGGAGAAAAGACATTCCAGACTTGATGTGCTGTATGAAAAGGGAAACTAAGGCACACTACTAGATTGCTTTCATGGCAAAATGCCAGGATTCCTATACTATGGGCAACATTAATATTTACATTGTCTTGATATTAATTGGGTTCCAAATATTTGCCAGAGCTTGTATGGATAAAGTAGCTATGTTCTTTAGCTCTTGGCAAAATCACATGAGACATACAGGAACCATACTGCAAAAGCAGATCCAATCCACTATTGTTCTAACCAAGTTTTACCTTCAGTTTGTAAAGAGATTCAGTTAGGTTATTAAACATGACTTTGATATACCATTTCAGTTATACACTGATACAGCTTCTAACCTAATACTAGCTGTAGTAAAACAGAACCAAGAATGAGGAGCTCTTGGGATGCAGTCAGTGATGTCTGTGTCATCCCTTCCTGCATCAATTTTGCATTGGGCGTGTGACGTTATTTATATAAACTGGAACCATATAGAACATGGGTTGCAACCAAGGTCCTGTAATGGCACCAGATCTTATGTAAAGGGGGTCATATAAGGTGTCTAAGACCAAGTTATGAGTTACTGGTTATGATGATGCTGTCTGTATCATTTTGTAGTTGAAGTTATAAGTATTGGCTCTATACTGTCTATATTTCAAACTTGTGCTGTTACTGGGAGAGATCCCAGACAAATGGGTGTTAGCTCTGCTTAGCCTGCTTGATGGCCCATTAAGGACCATCAGTTACACAGTTGACCCATTGAGAGGAGGCAGATATGCCTTGTGACTCAGCAAAGTATGCAGGGACTTGCCCATGTGACTCCAAACTCCATTTTGCTGTAATTTTCCACAGTAAGAACAAAGACGTGTTCTTACACCTGGAAGTGCCTATATAAGACTGATGCCTCATCTCCATCTTGTCTTCAATCCTGCTTCTTACCTCTGGAGGGACTTTGCTACAAACTGAAGCTCTACACAAAGGACTGATGACCCATCCCAGCGGAGGATGTTCTCCAGAGACTTGATTTGAACCTGCAGTTTACTCCATCACTGCTACAAGCCTGAACTAAGAACTTTGCCATCACTGTATGTAATTGATTCCATTTAACCAATTCTAGCTCTCATCTCTATCTTTTTCCTTCTATGAATAAACCTTTAGATTTTAGATTCTAAAGGATTGGCAACAGTGTGATTTGCGGGTAAGATCTGATGTGTATATTGACCTGGGTCTGTGGCTTGGTCCTTTGGGATTGAGAGAACCTTTTTCTTTTACTGGGGTGTTGGTTTTCATAACCATTCATCCCCAGGACTGGTGGCACTGGTGGTGATACTGGGAGACTGGAGTGTCTGAGGAAATTGCTTGTGTGACTTGCTTGTGTGACTTGTGGTTAGCCAGTGGAGTGAAACTGAGGTCCTTTTCGTCTGGCTGGTTTGGTTTGCCTTAGAGGTGGAAAAACCCCAGCCTAGGGCTGTAACTGCCCTGTTTAAGCAATTGGTCCTGAATTGGCATTCTCAGTTGGGTCCCACCAGAACTGCATCGTCACACCCATCCAGCCCCCCACACTTTTAACCCCCCCATCCAACCCACCCTGCTCCCTGTCCCCTAACTGCCCCCACCCCTTATCCAACCCCCCCAGCTCCGGGCCCCTTACCATGAGGCTCCACACAGAGCTAGATACGCTGCTCCACGGGAGCACACAGCCCCCCCCTCCAGTTGAACGGGGAGCATGTCTGCCCCCCTGCGGAGCCAAACGCTGCCCTCGGGAGCGCGCAGCCCCAACCCCCAGAGCGCTGCGCATGGCGGCAAGGCTCCAGGGGAGGGGAGAAGGGAGAGGAGCAGGCAGCTTGCTGCGCTCGGCTCTGGAGTGCGGACCCCACGGCTTGCCGTGCCGGAAGAGTGGGGCCATTTGCCCACTCTGTGCGCATGGCTATTCTTCTGCTCCCTGCCTCCGCAGGGGAAATGGAGGCAGAGGAGAGCATGCTGGGCTGGCCAGGATTTTTAGTGGCATGCTGGAGTCCTGGCAGGCTCCAGCGTACCATTAAAAATTGGCTCGCGTGCCGTCTTTGGCACACGTGCCATAGGTTGCCGACCCCTGATACAGACATTCTATAAAGACCTGTGCAAAAGTTACAACTCTACTTCTACTCACATCCTGAACAATAGTATTAGGGTCTGATGTGTCTCTCATGGAATGATCATCAGTGGAGGGATGGTTCCGTAGGGAGCTCAATTTTTTTGCTCTGGGCACCCCCTTTTTATAATGTGATTCTGATTATACCTTATTAGCATTGACGCACCACCTGTATCCTGTGGTTAAAGGCACCTCTGTTTCCAAATGTGCCTTACAGAATTTTTTTATTTAAAATTAATCTTCTGGCTAATTGTTCATCCTGTTACCACTTGGTACCTCTTCTCCCATTGTCTTAGGGCGTCAAGTTATTCCTCGGCCATTTAATTCTGTCAGCGTTTCTTAGCTCCAAGGCCTAAAATAGCGAAGCTAAAATCTTGCAGTCTCAGCCTACAGGCCTTGTGTTTCAACCCTATTTACTTAGATACCGAATACATGATTATTCTCTCTGCATACTGATCGATCAATTCTCTATTTAGCATACAGTGATTCTATATGACATAACGTGTTAGTTATTTATAACACCACACAGTAAATGAACAGTAAACTAAAATCACTGGCTGCCGTTCCCACCCTTACTCCTACACTGCTGCTGTGGCTTGTGGTGCCTGGTGCTCTGCCTGCAGCCCAAGACGGGCTTTGTGCTCTCACACGGGGGCTGCATCTTGCTAGAGCCCCAGATACCCTGCAGCTCTATGGCTGCTCCTGGCTCACCAGGGGCCATTTCAGATTTTGGGGAGCAGAGCAACTTTAATTGTGCTTCCAGGAGCTACTGAGGCACCTGAAAACTGTGGTTTTTTTACAGAAAATAACTTAGAAATTCACTGATGAGCAGTGTATCTCATTGTTATGTAAATAAAGATAAATATATACTGACTCCAATTACAGCCACGTAGTACATTTAGAACAATCAGGAGATAATACAGCAAGATATTCCCATCTCAAGCCTTGAAGTGTCAGTTCTGGAGCTTTGATGCAGGTGT
Organism: Gopherus evgoodei; assembly: GCF_007399415.2. Lineage (NCBI taxonomy): Eukaryota > Metazoa > Chordata > Testudines > Testudinidae > Gopherus > Gopherus evgoodei. The sequence continues at coordinate 114,761 of NC_044337.1, read as the reverse complement.
TAGAAACACAAGTTTGATACTTTGCACCCTCTCTTTAGCAGAGATAAATAAATATAGAGAAAGGAAGCAGATTTTACTGAACAGACACACTCTGTGTTACTGCCGCCATCTCCTCTGTTTTAGTCAATTGTTTTTCACTCTACTGAAAACATATTTACTTAATTTTCCATACGTGATTAAGGTTTTTTCTCTTTTATTAAGAACAGGAATTTATTTTCTAGTTATTTTGGCATTTATGTTTACTGATCACAATCATGTATGTGGCTCACTAACATTTGACTCCATCTTTGCTGTTAGTATCGTACTTGGAACTGCATTTATTTTCATAGAAATTTTAAGTTACTTTCCAGATATAACTGTACCATGAATTTTGGGGGAGTCAGGGCCTTGCACCTCCCCCACTTCCTGCCATTCACTCTGACTCTCAGCCAGGCAGTAAAACAGAAGGTTTATTAGACGACAGGACCACAGTCCAAACCAGAGCTTGTAGGTACAGACAACAGGACCCCTTGGTCAGGTCCATCTTGGGGCAGAGGGTAGGGAGCCAGACTCAGTTCCCCAGCCAGCTCCAAACTGAAAAATCCCGTCCAGCCTCCTCCTCCAGCCACACCCCCCGGCTCCTCCTCCAGCCTTTGTCCAGTTTCCAGGGCAGAAGGTGTCACATGGCCCCATCCCCCCTTGGGCTCAGGTTACATGCTCAGCTATTGTCCCTCAAGTGAAGTCACACCCTGATATCCTATCCCCAATGCAGACAGTCCCAGTAAAACTCCCCCGCAACATCCCCAGGTCAATCCTCCCCACTCCCTGCTTCATCACAGACTAAAAATACAATCTGAAGATAAGTGATTTTCATCTGCACAGTGTCGGAAGTTTTGAGTTTAGCTAATTTTTTTCAATCAAGCCCTGCTAAGGTAAGTACAAGCAAAATGTACAGTCTGTTGTTTGCTAGTAGCATTTGAAATAATGAATGACAAAGCACAATACGGTAATAACAGTAATAATGATAATTACTGCAGCCAGGAGAGGTGAGGCATTTTAGAACTCATTACTCAAAGAACTGAATTTAAGCATAAGACAGAAATAAAATGATGAAATGCGCAGACCAGTTAAAAAGCTAAACTAACAGCACTGTCATCCTGACCAAATGTGAAAGAATAAAATTACAGAGACTATATGTACTTTGCACATTTTGACAGGAAGTAAAAGAAGTAATAAGAGTAATTGAAGTGTCTGTTGTGGGGGGGTGGTGTTGGGGGAGGGTGAGACACAGCCCACTGTCATTTCCAGCACAGCGGCACTCACTAGTCCGAAGGCTCGTTCACACAGCAGCAGGGGCCAGCAGCTCCCACTCCTGACCCAGAGGCAGCAGCACAGAATCTTGTCTCCCCAGCTCAGCTCAGCAGAGACTGGGCACAGAGGCAGGAGGGTGGGACCTCCCCGTCATCAGCAACCCCCCCTGCGCAGCACACAGGAGGCTCCTGGGAGCAGCTTGGCAGCGGCAGCTCCAAGTGTGGGGAGGGGGCAGGGCTGCAGGAACAGTTGTAGGGCAGACAGCTGAAGAGAAGTGGGGGGAGGAGAGACAGGACACCCCCTGCTGGAGGAACCCCCTCAGCAAGGCCCCCCTGGACTGTCATGTAGTTTGCCCCCCACTAAGTCTGACCCAGTCCAGCTCCTCACAATGAGACCAGCTTTGGGCTCCCTACCAGCGAGCTCTCCCTGCACCCTGCTAGGGCCGCCATCTCCTGTATCGGTTTGTGGCTAGTAGGGGGGTGATGGATCTGCTGGGAGAGACAAGGGGCTCTCACTTCGTCCCCTCACCCTTGCGTTTCCTGGCTGCTCTGAGCGGGGTGGGGGTTGGACTCTGACTGTGAGCCACCCAGAGCTTCCATTTGATTGGCTCTTCTCCCCCATGAGTGTGGGGCAGCAGGTCCTGAGTGTTGGACTCTTGCTCTTTCAGGGGCTGGTGACCTTCAAGGAGGTGGCTGTGTATTCTCCCAGAGAAGAGGGGGCTCTGCTGGACCCCACACAGAGAGCCCTCTACAGGGGTGTCATGCAGGAGAACTATGAGACGGTGACCTCGCTGGGTAAGGAGTTCTGTCCCCTGGGTTATTAGAAGCTGTGGGGTCTCTGAAGAACCTGAGCAGTAATAACTTTATACCTTTATTCATCATCCAAGTTTTGACAAGTTTCCTTGCCCCCCTTTTTTTGCCTTATCTCCCACCCACTAGAATAATTTTTAGACATTTGTCATCAGTCATTTTGAAATTGCATTTAATGTATCCTTATTGTCTACATTAATAACTACATTAATAACTGTTTTTAAATTAATTAATAAAATTATAAATAAATGTTTTAAAAATTATTGAAAATTAAATCTTTTTAAGAGGAAAATATGCTGCCTGTAGAATTCTGAACTGAGTAAATAGGTGTGTGACTGACGCATGGCTTGTGTGACAGTCAGATGAGCTCCTCTTTCGATAGAAGTGAGTATAATGTTGCCATTCAAGAGCCCAACGGTGAAAGGAGACCAGAGCCGTGTGAGAAGAGGAGAGGAAGGGGAGAGTAGCTAATTCTGGGGTGCCAGGACATGGGGAGGGTGTGTGCAGGGTTAGAGCTAAGAAGGAGGTAGTAAGAGACGAGGAGGGAACACAAGAAGCTCCCAAGGTGGCGGGAGGTGGTGCCGGCTGAGAGTAATGGGACGAAGAGGAGGGGAGTGTGGAGGAAGGGCACCCAGGAAGTGGGCTGGGTGGATCAGTGGGAGGGAGGAGAGGTTTGGGGATCTAGAGCTGTGAGGGATCCCAGACCTTTAACCCCGAATCTCTACTCTAACCTTGTTGCTTTAGAGCCTGCACTCCAGTTTTCTTTCTGTTCAGTTTCACTTCATTATATGTTTCCTCCCCCAAATACTATTTTAACTCTTCACCACCCTCTCCCACTCATTACCTCCCTCCCCATATGACCTCCCCATCTCTATGCACAGCGACCCCGGCCACCGATCCTGAGTGCTTGCTGCATTCCTCCCTCCCACAGCACTGCCACTACCCAGGCACAAATGTTGATGATATCACAGGGTGGTAGTGTAGCCTGTACAATTTTTACACCTATAAGATTACATGTTGGGATACAACTTGCCCTTGTACATGGCTCCTCAAAGTTAACTGAGAAGATGGAATTTGGTGAAACACACACAAACTTGATTTCATACGGACAGTTATAATTGAAATCATAGGCAAGGATCAATACACGTAACAATTAGACTAAGATCAGTATAGTAAAGAGGGTCTTGCACTGTGCATACTTTCAAGTTATGGACACCATTGGAAACAAGGATCGAGGGGCAAGGGAGGCCATCAGAAGGGAGGCCCTGCTTCAGTTTACACTGTCTCAGGGACCCGACAAAGTGAAAAAAATGGTCACTTGGAGAGGTAATTTATCCACTTCCTTATGGTAATAGATTGGCTATATACCATATCTGCTCCTTTACTCTGATTACAGGAACGTCAATAGCTGCCCCAACCCATATGTGGCCTTTGGGAAGTCCATCATTTAGCATCAAGCCTTAATACTCATGATTTACATCACTTAATTACTAATAATTCCAATATATATATGTGTCCAACTGCTCAGATAGCGCATAGCAACCTAATTGCTAAAGCCTGCCCCAAACTTCCTTCTTTCAGAATCCTGTGGTGTATTGCACCTGTTTGTAGTTACTCCTTAGTCTGTCAAAATGAAGGTGCAAAATATCTGACCTGTGATTCTCTCCTTAGGCCTGTTCAGGTAAATCCCAGACTTCAGCATAACTTCTCCCACAAAGCCTCCACCTAATATAAGGCCCTTAACTGTAGCAAGCTTAATAACCCATTTATCTATGTTCACCTCCTTGCCTCTCCATGCATGTTCCAAGCTAATAAGCAATACTCAGATGTTTACCTCTAGCGAGCATAAAATTACCCAGATGACATGGGAGTAGGTCATAGATGATAAAATCAGGTCAGGGTCAACGGGAGTGAGAGTTTGGAGAGAGTCCTGTGTCCTCCTCTCCCCATCTGCAGCAGCCACAAGCTGTCTTCCCTCCAGACTCTTTGGATCTCTGGCCTGTCCCTTCTGAGGTTGCGTGGCCCAGTTCTTGTTTCTTACAGTCAGCTTTTCCGGAAGAATTAGAGGCTGTTGCTCCTGAGTTTTAGTGTTTAATTCCCCAGCCTTCTCCACGCACTGGGGGAGTTTAATTCTCCCTCCCATTACACCTGAGTCACTGGATTTCCTAATTCTCCAAAATGTGCTTTTGCAATGTCGCAATTCAGGGGTAGCTAAGCCTTTCACCTGCCTCCATGATCTATTCAAGGAATGGCCCCTTAGCTATCAGGCCTCTAGCCAGCCCCTCTCTATGGGCAGGGACCCGCATGCCTCTCCTTTTTGACCAGTGTGTGAGGATTGCAGCTTGTCCTCCACTGTGTTTGCTGGACTAACGTCCAGTTCCTGTGCTTTGCTTTCTCTCCAGGGGCTGTGAGCAGTGTGTCTGAGATAGAGGTGGGACTTTTGGTGATACTTGTATGATGCCAATACAAACCTCATTTCCTGCTGTGATTGGTATTGCTATGATTGTAAAGAGCAGGAAACGTGAGGTGTGTTGTCACATAGCTGTCATGGGGTGATATGACTGGGTCATTAAGGACTGGCTGGGACCAACCTGCAACAGTGGAATACCCAACAGAGACAAGGAAATAATTGTCACCTGTCCATGGGAGGATCTCCACTTAGCTGAGTGAAGCATCGATGGACTTGTTATGTTCTTGGGAAGAGGAAGAACTGGGCTTGCAGATGCAGGGAGTTCTACTGGAGTGAAGACAAATGGACAGGCAAAGTGAGAGGAAACAAAACAGTTTTCTACAGCAGCTTAGCTGAAGGGCATTGGTCAGTATGGACTATATTGTCGTCTTTGCTTCTCTGTGCTAATGAAAGGACTTTCCAGTGCCGTGTGTCGGTTGACTAATAAATCCTGCTATGTTTTAAAAGTCTGCCCAGTGTCACAGCAAGAACTTTCTGAGGTGAATTGAAGCATGGCTGAGGAACAGTCTCTGAACAGGAGTGTAGTTCAGCTGGACCTGCTGGCAGATCTCACAGGCTGAAATGGGAGTGTTGAAGCCAGATGCTCAGTCTCAGGTGTTGAAGCTACATGGCCTGTCCTTGTGGAAGAGTGAGAGCCCTTGGGAGTCTGGCACACATAAGGGGCACCTCCCAAGGACTGTTTAAAAGCCAGGCATTGCACAGATCCTATGGATCCATGACAGTGTGCCAGAGGTTAAGCCTTATGGGGATAAGATATAAAACCAAGAAAAGGATCTAAGTGTATATTTACCATGGCCCTCTCATCAGTCCTCGTGGGAATCCCTGATCTGTTCCAAAGTGTATCAAAACCTTCCTTAAAGATTTACTTCTTAGTTATCAGGTCATGTCAGTTTTGTTAGTGTTGTCCCTTCACCCTCCCGCTTCTCTGGTTCTTTTCATGCAGACAGCAAGCAGGAAATGTCCAGAAGTCTGAAACGCGGAGAATGCAATGTTTATTGGGGTTAGTTTCCAAGCAAGCATATTCCGAAGCCCTTCACACCAGTTGGGCTTATCTCTATTTGTCAATAGAGACGGTTCCATAGTGTTCCATTCCCTGCTGTGACGCCGCAGAGTGTCTACCCCGTGTCCCCTGTGACGTTGCAAAGTGTGGGCCATTATTTTAAGTTTAGAATCTTGATGGCTCCCATCAACTAGGACAATTGCTCTGTTTACTTGCAAGCCTGCCTGTGAGTCAGGCCGGGAAGAAGGGGCCTCACAGGACATGTGACCATGTCACCTGGTACTGGAATCCATCTTAAATCTGGTGCTTTTCCATTTAGAAGGAGACAGGGACCAAAGAGAAAAAAGATTCACGCTTTGTGCCAAAGGTGTGTAAAGGGGTGGAACAGAACAAAGGGGGCTGCAGTCATGAGAAATCCCCTAGCTACCACCTGAGCTAGAACAAGGACTGTACCAGGGGAAAGGATTGGGCCCAGACTAGAAAGGAGTCTGGTCTGTGAAAGAAGCTTATTGGAACATCTCTGAGGGTGAGATTATCATCTGTATTCAGTTGCTACTGTATTTGGTTTAGATTTGCGTGTTTTTGTTTTATTTCCCTTGGTAATTTACTTTGTTCTGTCTATTATTACTTGAACCACTTGAATTCTGCTTTTTATAGTTAATGAAATCGCTTTTGCTTATTAATTAACCCAGAGCAAGTAATTGGTACTGGGGGAGCAGACAGCTGTGCATATCTCTCTGTCAGTGTTAGAGAAGGTGGATACTTTATGAATTTACCCTGTATAAGCTTTATACAGAGTAAAATGGATTTGTTTGGGGTTTGGATCCCATTGGGAACTGGGTACCTGCTGGAGAGAGAAGCACTTCTTAAACTGTTTTCAGTTAAGTCTGCAGCTTTGGGGGGACATGGTTCAGACCTGGGTCTATGTTGCAGCAGGCTGGCGTGTCTGGCTCAACAAGACAGTACTGAAATCCCAAGCTGGCAGGGAAAATGGGCTCAGAGGTAGTCTCAGCACATCAAGTGGCAGTCCCAAGGGGTTTCTGTGACCCAGCCCGTCACATTCCCCTTCCCAGCTCTGACGCCACAGACCATTTACCCTGTATCTACCTGCCCATCTGTGATGCTAAAGAGCATTTACCCCGTGTGCCCCTTCCCATCTCTGACACCGTAGAACCTTGCCTGTGTCCCTGTTTTCCTTCCCCCCACTTAACAAACATGATTCCAATTTCCTTTCCCCCTCCTGTTTGACCCCAGTTTATATAGTAATAGTCTCAGCTACACCTAGCACAATTAATTGTATAGAAGAGAGAAACAATTAGAGAACCAGACACATAAACAACAGAAAAGTGGGGACCATAAAGATAGAACAATACAGAAATGAGGGTTTCACAGCTGGAGCCATTGATAAGTGATTTCTTGCCAGACTGGATGCTGTCAAACTAAGTTTCCTTTATCCATCTTAAGAGCTGTTTCTTTATCTGTTGGTGTTGGGCACTATCTGGACAGGATTGTATTCCTAAGAGCCCAATACCACCTTATTCCAATGTGACTGGTTTGAGATGTCAGGATGTGACCCTTTGCTTCCCAGCTTATGGCTGCCCCTGCTGCTTAGACAAAGGCCTTAGCCCAGGGGTCTCTAACATGGAGTCTGTGGGTGCTATGGCGCCCTCCAGGGCATCTGTGTGCACCCATGTAGTGGCCGGCGGAGAAGCATCCGCCGAAATGCCACTGAGAAGCAGCGTCATGAAGAGGCGTCGCCGCCAAAATGACGCCGAAAATCAGTAGCATTTCGGCGGCGATGCCTCTTGATGTTGCCGCTTCTCGGCGGCATTTTGGCGGATGCTTGTCCGCCGGCCACAATCCTTGGTGGTTCATCGTCCTGTGCCCGCCAGACGAAAAAGCTTGGGGACCACTGCCTTAGCCTAAGATCAAGTCCTCAGACTAGTCTAGTGAGAGAAGGCCCACACGCTGGCGGACTGAGATTTTGATTCTTTCTTTTCATACTCCTGTAACTAGCTAAGTGATAAAAATACTTGTAAGTTCTTAAAAGTCTAGGCTTTACAGGCAGGCCTGAATATCTCCGTTCTAACAGTGAGTTCTATCCCTTCCTCCATTCTGTGTCTGTCTTGTCTATTTAGATTGTAAATTCTTCAGGGCGTGGGCCATCTACTATTCTCTGTTCATATTTTGCCTAGCACAGTGGGGACCCACTATTAGTTCGTCCCTAGGCACTAAGGTAATGAATATGATTTATTATAAATATAACTTTCCTGGCACTTTGAGCCAAGGAAGCTGGCCTTGGGATGTTACTGCTTAAAAATGAGCTGGGCTTAAAAGGATGGAATATGTTTTGTAACAAGTATCCCACCAATTCCACTGACCTCCCTTCTTTTCTTTGCCCTGAATAGAGTTTCCAGTTTCCAAACCTAATGTCATTTTGCAGCTGGAACGAGGGGAAGAGCCGTGGGTCCCAGATCTCCAAGTCTTTGAGAAAGAAGTGCTCCCGAGAGCTGCCTACACAGGTGAGGAAGTGGTTAAACCAACTCAAGAACTGTCTGTGAATACAGGAAACATTTGGGATGCCCTACAAAGACCCTGTGAGCTCTCCCAAGTTCAGGATTGTTCCCTGCAGATGTGGAATCATTAGGTAGATGTCACTCATGGCTTACCACGTATCCTGACTAACAACTGGCAGCAGGTCCCTCCCCAATCTCGGTTTCCCCTTAGAGTTCTGGTGAGATGCAGACCAAAACCAATCCCTTCCTCTCTCCTCTGGAGAGGGACTTGGGGAAAATCAGCTCCAGATAGGTTTGATCTCTCCCACCCATTTTGGATTGTTCATCCCTTTTTCCATTCCTCTCTCTGAGATTTCCTTTCTCTCAGGCGCAGGGAGTGATCTGTGTCTGGATTCTCTCTGTCTCCCATCAGGTGATGGGATGGTGAGTGATAACGAGGAGGAGAAACCTCAGCAGGAAGATGCTGAGCAAGTAGAAGCACATGGGACATTATCAGGAAGATCCAAAGGGAATGTTTCCGGGATTTGTGCACGCCTAGAAAAAGCAAAAGCCTGTGAGACTGAGCAGAGGCCAGAGGAAAACTTCAGTAGCTTCTCAGACCATATTTCAAGTGAGAGAATCAATTCGGAAGACACACGTTACACATGCCATGAGTGCGGGAAATGCTTCAATTGGAGTTCATACCTTATCAGACATCAGATAATCCACACAGGAGAGACTCCCCACACATGCTCTGTGTGTGGGAAAAGCTTCAACCAGCGCTCAAACCTTATCACACATTGGAGAATCCACATGAGGGAGAAGCCCTACACGTGCACTGAGTGTGGGAAAGGCTTTAGTGAGCACTCAAACCTTATCACACATCGGAGAATCCACACAAGGGAGAAGCCCTACACGTGCACTGAGTGTGGGAAAAGCTTCAAACAGCGCTCACATCTTATCACACATCAGAGAATCCACACCGGAGAGATGCCTTATAGGTGCACTGAGTGCGGAAAAATCTTCAAACAAAGCTCAAACCTTATCACACATCGGAGAATCCACACAGGAGAGACGCCCTACACATGCTCTGAGTGCGGGAAAGGCTTCAATCAGCGCTCAAACCTTATCACACATCAGAGAATCCACACGGGCAAGACGCCCTACACGTGCTCTGAGTGCGGGAAAAGCTTCAAACAGCGCTCAGACCTTACCACACATTGGAGAATCCACACAGGAGAGACTCCCTACACATGTTCTGAGTGTGGGAAAGGCTTTAGTGAGTACTCAAATCTTATCAGACATCGGAGAATCCACACGAGGGAGAAGCCCTACACTTGCACTGAGTGTGGGAAAAGTTTCAAACAACGCTCACACCTTATCACACATCAGAGAATCCACACAGGAGAGACGCCTTTCACATGTTCTGAGTGTGGGAGAAGCTTCAATCAGCGCTCAAATCTTATCACACATTGGAGAATCCACACAAGAGAGAAGCCCCTACACATGCTCTGAGTGAGGGAAAAGCTTCAATCAGCTCTCACACCTTATCAAACATCAGAGAATCAACATAGGTGAGAAACCTTATGCTGACCTGCACAACTCGTAAAGCGGTGAGGGCCACGTTACTCCAAAGAAAACAGCTGAGGGCCGAAACCTCCCAGCTCTGTAGAAACACCCCGCCCCAGGGCTGCCCAGCCCTGTGGAAGTAAACCCTTCCCCAGCGCCATCCCACCAGAACAGCGGTGGGACAAAAAGGGAGGTTGGGGGAGGGGAGGTGATACTTTATTTCAGGGGTCGGCAGCCTATGGCACGCGTGCCAAAGATGGCATGCGAGCCAATGTTTAATGGCACGTGGCTGCCTGCTGGGACTCTGCATTCCATTAAAAATCCTGCCGATGCAGCAAGTTGCGGGGTCCGCAGTCCCAGGCCGGAGTGCTGGCCCCGAGCGCAGCATGCCACTGCCACCTCCCCTGCCTTCCCCTAGAGCCTTGTCGCTGCACGCGCAGCGCTCTGGGGACTGGGGCTAGGCACTCCCATGGGGCAGCGTTTGGCTCCGTGGGGAGGGAAAGACGCTCCCAGCTCATCTGGAGCCCTGCTGTCGCGTGTGCAGCGCTCTAAGGGTCAGGGTAGGGCTGGTCTACGCGCACAGGGGCGGCGGTGGCAGGGTTCCGGTTGAGTGGGGAGCCTCATAGTAAGGGGGCCAGGTTTGGGGCCAGCGGGGGGGGGGTTGGGTAAGGGGTGGGGGCAGTCAAGGGACAGGGAGAAGGGTGGGTCCTGGGGGAGCAGTTAGGGTGTGGGAGGGTCTCTGGAGGGGGTGGTCAGGAGACAAGGAGTTGTCGGGGGTTGGATGAGTCGGGAGTTCTGAGGGTTCCTGTCAGGAGGCAGGGGTGTGGAAAGGGGTTGGGGCAGGCAGGGAGCGTGGGGGGGGTTGTATGGGTCTAGAGTTCTGAGGGTCCTTTCAGGGGGCGGGGAGCAGTTAGATAGGCGTGGGAGTCCAGGGGTCTATCTGGGTGTGGGGGTGTGGATAAGAGTTTGGGCAGTCAGGGGACAGGTAGGGGGTAGGGTTCTAGGGGGGCAGTCAGGGGATAAGGGGCAGGGGTCCCAGGACGGGGTAGTCAGGACAAGGAGTGGGGGAGTTGGGGGTTCTGAGAGGCAGTCACTCAGCCCTGAGCCCTGACCCCCTCCCCACACACTTAGCCCTCTGCGCTGAGTCCTGCATCTCCACACACACCCACAGGCCCCTGTCCTGAGCCCTGTACCACCCAGCCCTCTGTTGACTCCTTGACCCCCCCCATGACCCCAGCCCTGACTGGCACCCCCACACATACCCAGCCCCCTACCCTGACACCTGCACCCTCTCATGCCCCCAGTCCTCTGCCCTGACTCTTGCACCCCCTACATCCTCAGCCCCCCCATCCCATGTACCCTGCACATCCCCACCCCCACCCTGAGCACCAAACGGAGCCCCTGCACCACCACTCACATTCCCACCTGCACCCCTCACACCACATGGGAGCTGCCCAGGTGAATGCCCCCACACCCAAACCTCCTGCCCCAACCCTGATCCCCCCTCCTTCATTCTAGCTCCTGGTCAGACCCTTCTCCCTTAGCCCTGGTCCACTCCCACCCTCAGCTCAGTGCAGAGAGAGGAAGAGAGTGGGCCAGAACCAGGGAGAAGGTAGGTCCCCACTGTATGTGGGCAGAGCTGGGACCCCAGACGGGCACCAGGCTGAGCGGGTCTGGCAGTTGGGATCCCGGCTGGCAGGAGCCGGCGTGTCATAAACGGATAGTTAAGAGTTAATAGAACAGAAGTACTTCATATCTCTTTTGCCTGTAAAGGGTTAACAAGATCAGTGAGCCAGGCTGTCACCTGACCAGAGGATCAATCAGGGGACAGGATACTTTCAAATCTTGAGAGTGGGAAGTTTGTGTGTGTGCTGTTAGTGTTTGGTTGTTGTTCACTCTGGGGGCTCAGAGGGACCAGACGTGCAACCAGGTTTCTCTCCAATCTCTCCAATACAGGCTCTCAGAACAGTGAGTACTAAGCAGATAAGGCGAGTTAGGCTTATGTTTGTTTTCTTTATTTGCAAATGTGTATTTGGTTGGAAGGAGTTCAAATGTGTATTTTGCTGAAAGGATTTTGATTTGTACTTGTATACTTAGGTTGGGAGGGTATTCCCAGTGTCTATAGCTGAAAGACCCTGTAACATATTCCATCTTAAATTTACAAAGATAATTTTTACCTTTGTTCTTTCTTTAATTAAAAGCTTTTCTTGTTTTAAAAACCTGATTGTTTTTTTATTCTGGTGTGAGACTGGGTCTGGATTCACCAGGGAATTGGTGGGGAGAAAGGAGGGAAGGGGGGGAGAGAGGCTAATTTCTATGTGTGTTAGGATTACTGTCTCTCTCAGGGAGACTCTGGGAGGGGGAGAGAGAAGGAGGGGGAAGGTAAATTTTCCTCTCTGTTTTAAGATTCAAGGAGTTTGAATCACAGTGATCTTCCAGGGTAACCCAGGGAGGGGAAGCCTGGGAGAGGCAACGGTGAGGGAAAGGGTTTACTTTCCTTGTGTTAAGATCCAGAGGGTCTGGGTCTTGGGGGTCCCTGGGCAAGGTTTTGGGGGGACCAGAGTGTACCAGGCACTGCAATTCCTGGTTGGTGGCAGATCTACAAGTACTAAGCTGGTAATTGAGCTTGGAGGAATTCATGCTGGTACCCCATCTTTTGGACGCTAAGGTTCAGAGTGGGAAATTAAACCATGACACGATGGATGGAACCCCTGAACAGCTGTGGGCTGAGCCGCTCAGCCCGCTGCCGGTCTGGGGTCCCGGCCGCTGGCCCCGCACAGCCTGCTGCCGGTCTGGGGTCCCAGCCGCAGGCCCCACTCAGCCCACTGCCGGCCGAGGTGATCAGAACCCCAGACCAGCAGCAGGCAGAGCGGGCCGGTGGCGTAAGATCAACATTTTAATTTAATTTTCAATGAAGCTTCTTAAACATTTTGAAAACCTTGTTTATTTTACCATACAACACTAGTTTAGTTATATAATATATAGACTTGTAGAGAGCGACCTTCTAAAAAACATTAAAGTGTATGACCGGCCCGCGAAACCCTAAATTAGAGTGAATAAATGAAGACTTGGCACAGCACAGGAGCAGGTGGGAATGTGACTTCTGTTTGGTGCTCAGGATGGGGATGGGGATGGTGTGGGGTGCATGGCATGTGGGGGCAGGGCTGGGAATGTAGGGTGTGCAAGAGTCAGGGCAGAGAGCTGGGGGCATGTGAGTGGGGTGCTGGTTTCAGGGTAGGGGGGCTGAGTATGTGTGGGGGTGCCAGTCAGGGCTGGGGTCATGGGGGGGTCAAGGAGTCAACAGAGGGCTGGTGGGTACAGGGCTCAGGGCAGGGGCCTGGGGGTGTGTGGGGTGCAGGGCTCAGGGCAGAGGGCTGGGTTTGTGTGTGTGGGGGGGGCTCGGCTCAGGGCAGAGGGCTAAGTGACTGCCCCCCCAAAAACCCCAACCCCCCCACTCCTTGTCCCGACTACCCCCTCCTGGGACCCCACCCCCTATTTAAGCCTCCCTGCCCCCCTAGGACCCTACCTCCTCCCTATTTTCCCCTGACTGCCCCAACCCTTATCCACACACCCACGCCTATCTAATCGCTCCCCGCCCCCTGACAGGACCCTCAGAACTCTGGACCCATACACTGCCCTCCGGTCCCTGCCTGCCCCAACCCCTTACCACACCCCTGCCTCCTGACAGCCCCCCGCAGAACTCCCGACTCATCCAACCCCCCACAGCTCCTTGTCCCCTGACCACCACCCCCAGAGGACCCCCCCACCCTAACTGCTTCCCTAGGACACTCCTTGCTCCCTGTCCCCTGACTGCCCTGACCCCTATCCACCCCCAAACAGACCCCGGGACTCCCATGCTCCATCCAACCCCCCTGTTCCCTGACTGCCCCCTCCAGAGACCCTCCCCCTAACCACCCGTGGGATCCCACCCACCCTTCTCCCTGTCCCTTGACTGCCCCCATCCCTTAGCTAACCCCCCGCCCAGCCCCGGAGACGGCCCCCTTACCATGAGGCTTCTCGCTCAGCCGGCGCCCTGCCTTCGCCGCAACCCCCCCCCCAGCCCTGCTCCGCCCTGCCCCTCAGAGCGCTGTGCGTGCTGCAGCAGGGCTCCGGGTGAGCGGGGAGCGTCTTTCCCTTCCCACGGAGCCAAACGCTGTCCCGCAGGAGCGCGCAGCCCCAGCGGGCGGCGGCAGGGCTCTGGGGGAAGGTAGGAGAGGGGCCGGCGGCTTGCTGCGCTCAGCCAGCGCTCTGGCGTGGGACCGCGGACCCCAGGGCTTGCCGCATCGGCAGGATTTTTAATGACATGTGGAGTCCCAGCAGGCAGCCGCGTGCCATCAACAATTGGCTCCTGTGCCATAGGTTGCTGACCCCTGTAATAAGCATTTCTTGTCAATTTTATCTTACTTTTTCTACAGCAGGTTACAGTGGATCAGTATATTTGATTTGGGAGAAATGAAGTAACAGTTGCCCAAATTGAGCTTGAGCACTCCTGAATTTTGAGGTGTTCAAATCTGGAAGGCAGATGCTAGCAGGGGGGGTGGCTGTGGGCTCTGTGGGGGGGAGCATGGCAGCAATGTGTCTGGAGCTGCATGGAGCCAGACACGCTGGTCTAAGTTGCCCGGTAAGGGGGCTGGGGGTTGGAGAAGGGGTAGGAGTTTCTGGGGGGCAGTCAAGGGACAGGTACCGGGGGGGTTGGATGGGGCGGAGGTTCGGGGGGGGCAGTCAGGAGACAGGCAGCAGTTGGATAGGCACAGAAGTCCCAGGGGTTTATCAAGGGACAGGTAGCAGGTGGGGTCCTGGGGGAAAGTTGGGGGGGTGTCAGGAGGAAGCAGCTGGGGACAAGGAGAAGGGAGGCTTAGATAGGGGCTGGGATTCCAAGGGGCAGTTAGGGGCAGGGGTCCCGAGAGAGGGGTATTAGGGGAGAAGGACCAGCAGTGTTAGGAGGTATGGGTTCTGGGGGGCAGTTGGGCAGGGGTCCGGGTAGGGGGCAATCAGCGGCTGTGGGCCAGGTTTCAAAGGGCTTTGGGCTGCCCGCAGAACGCCGTGTGCGGGGGAGAAGTCGGAGTTGCAGGGGCGGAAGGTCAGTGGGGCGCAGCGGGGGGTTGAACTGTCTCTGTGCTGCCAGGAAATTCCCGGGGGTGGGATGTGGCGAGTGGGGGAAGGGGGAGGAGTTAATTGAATCTTGTCCCTGTTTGTGCCACTTGCCTCTCACCCCTGATACAAATTCATGTTCCTCAATCCCAGCAACTTCTCCTTTCTTGGAGGAAACCTGTTGCCCTGAATTATTCTCCATCCTGGAGGTTGCAGCGGGTTAAATTTCCCAGTGTTGATCTTTCCCCTCTCCTTTGAGAACCATTTCTTCCCCCCTTTATCTCTATTAAAATGTTTGCCGATGAAAGAGACCAGCCACATCTTTAATACATGTCAAAGCCAGAGGCCTCCCCTTGTTTGGGGATCAGTGGTTCCCAGCTGGTAATGGGAGAGTTGGCTGGACCCTTTTCTTTTCTCCAGCTGGCACTGGATGAGGAGGTCACTCTGAGTGCAGCGGGGTCCAGAAGTATCCCAAACCCCATGGCAAAGGGTCTGTGTGAGCGGTTGATTCCCCCTGTGCTAAGCTGTAGCCACCTCTGGGGTGGATCCATGGTGGCCATTATTTGCTAGTGACAGGCCACGGACATTTCTTACCTTTCTTGCCTTCCAGGCCTTCCATTGTCCTGTTAAAGAGGCATCCCCCAGGGCTTCCTCTGCCTGTGTGACTGGCCAGCAAGGGGTGGTGGTAACTTTCTATCCACTTCTCACACTCTGTGAGGTAACACTGTTGCAGGGGCGGGGAAGGTGTCTGTGTGGGGAGATTGCATCTGAAGGGGGATTGTGGTAGGGGGAGGTGTTTGGGTGGCTGGGCAGGGGGTATCCTAGTCAGGTTGGTGGGTTGTGGAGGTTTGGGGTTTTGGGGGGTGGTGGTTGTGATGTGCCCATCCCTGAGGCTATGGGTCCTGGAGGTGGGTATCGCTGGGGGCCTGGTGGCTTCAGAACCGTGGGGGTGGATGTCTCTTGGGGAGGTGGGACAGGGGGTTAGAGGGAGCCTGATTCTGTGCCAGGGACTCTGTCTGAGCTTCCCCCACTGGCTCCTGGGATCGTTGCAATGCCCAGTGCACAGAGCTGGGGAAGAGGATCTCTGGCACTAGGTCAGGGAATGCCAGGGAAGCAGAGTGAGGGGTCCCACTGTAAAGCATCAAGGGGTCTTGCTGGGTGGAGGAGGGGGTTCCAGACAAATGGCATGGCAGATCCTACTGGCGGTGGTGTGGGGGGGGGGTCCTAGGCAGGCAGTGAGGAACTGAGTTCCCAGTAGGTGGGTCTCTGGCTGCTGGGGGCTCTTGGTGGGGGGAACCCTTTGGGATTCCCAACCTGACAGTCATGGTCTGGTGGGGATTCCCTGGCTGGTGGGGCTTTGAGGGGTATCTGAGGTCCCTGCCAGGGACTCTAGGGGTTGGATCCCAGGGAATATCTGGTGGGCCCCTGGCTGTGGGAACTTCTACTAACAATGATCCTTCTCTCTGAACAACTTGTGCCAAAGTCCTGGCTCCAAGCACTGCCCGGCATTCCCCAGTCACGTGCCCTGTCACTGTGCTAACTTTCTGTCCACTTATCAAACACTGTGAGTGTGAAATCAGATTTTGCTTTTCTCCTCTTTTGACAACTGCAGGAACTTTTGGTTCCATTTAGAAAATTTGTGCTCCCAGTCCTTGTTCTCGATCTGGGGGTTGAGGGAGGTGGGAAGGGGGTCAGAACTGCCACACAATGGTCTTTTCCACAGCATTCTGGACTCATTCTTTCTGAACTCTGGTGTCATTGAGACCATTGTTAATCCAGAGTCACTGTATGGAAAGACAAGAAGTGACTCCAGATGGATAGTGGGGCAAATGAGATCAGCAATTTTCCCTGTGAGGAGGGGCTCTCATTAGCTGCTCTCCCCAGAGAGCTAAAGGAGGGAAGCTGCTCAGATGCTCTGTCCTTCTCTGCTCAGGATATTGGGGTTCAGCTTTCTGGGTCAGACGCTGCAGCCTCCATTGTGATCTGGGAGACCAGGCTTGGCAGCTGCTGCTCCCCTAGTGGGGCTCTGTGCTGGGAAGTGACCTTAATTAAAGCTTCTTTGCCCGGCCCAGGGGATGACTTTCTCCAGCTGGTCCTACCCCCTAGGGCAGCCCTGGACCTTATTAATACTAATTTCTGAGCCAGACATTCCAAGTAACTGAAAGGAATGAAGGGAAAATGCTGGAGTCTGGCCTTAAAATGACTCCACACAAACAGACCCCCCTCATTTCTCGTCCCATTAGCAATTGCAGGATAAAATCCAGCCATGGGGGAGCAAACTACCCAGGAATAGGACTTTCCTACCAGATGGGCAGGGAGAGGGGACAGGGAAAAGGAGATAGAAGGAGAAAGAGACTGATAGGGGCCATGGGAGAGAAGAGTTTGGAGAGAGATTTCCAGATCTCTAATCTGCCCAGAAAGATGTATTGCTGCACCCTGGGTAGAGTCACTTTTCTGTAGAAAAGATGAGAATCAGACAAGAGGAAAATCCAGTTCCTGACTCCATATTCCCCCTGCTGGGGTGTGCAGAGGTGTAGTGAGCGCCCTCCGACCAGAGGGGGCCCCGCTTGGAAGGGGGCCCCTAAAAGTGGCAAAAAAAATGTAAGGTATAACTAGGTAAGTGACATTTATTGACGCTATTGCACAATCCATGTCGGTTTTACTGACAAAACCGTGAAGTCATTATGATACATCATAATGCTATTGGCTACATCAGTTGTCTGTCGGTCAGTTTCGAATTTTAGTTGGACCCATTCAAAGAATGTGTATTTGCGTTCATAATGGCGGTCGGCGGATAAATGTTATTAATTTAGTTGTTTAGTTTATCGTTTCCAACGCAGAAGCGTGCTTTGTGATGTCTAAGAGAATGTATAAGAGCGGAGCTAGTAAACGAAAGGCAGCAAAAGATGCCGAGAAGGAACTTGAGAAAATTCCAAAGTTGTCAATGTATTTTGCGCTGCAATCCAATGTACAGGTACAGGCACATGAAACGGACAGCGCTAGCAGTGACGAATCGTATCCAGAAGTATCCAGAAGTGCTTCAAGTGAGGTCGAAGGTGAAGCCAGTTGTTCTACCAAACAAACTGTGACAGATATTCCAGCTGCTGCCGGGAAAGTAGTATCTGAATCTGAACCACTGACTGATGATCCAAGAGATTGGCCGTCTATAATATCAGACAGGCAAGTGTGTGACATTGTTGCACGTGGCCCACCGGAGCAGAATGAAAGTTACGAATTTCCATTTAATGAGGAAAGACGGAGGTTCACAAGTACTCATTTCTATTGAACCATGGCAAATGGCGAGAAAATAAGACGTTCATGGTTAATGTACTCAGTTCAGAAAAATGGTTTGACCTTCGGTCAGGCATAGTAAACCGTACATCTATTGACCAACTCGAATTGCAGGCTTTTCTGAAAGAAAAAGATTTCTGGAGAAATGTTGTCAAACGCATGGTTGATGCCGTTATTTTCTTATCCGAAAGAAACTTGGCATTTCGAGGAAGTAATGAAAAGCTCGGCGATCCTTCGAATGGCAACTTTTTGGGATTGTTTGAATTGCTTGCAAAGTATGATACTGTCCTCAGCAAACTTTTACAGAGGATTAAGAAGGCAGAAACACATGTTCAGTACCTCAGTCCACAGATCCAAAACGAGCTGATTCAACTTGTTGCCAGTAACATTCAAGAGGCCAACATAGCACAGCTTAAAAAAGCAAAATATTATTCAGTTATTTTGGACTGTACTCCCGATGTGTCACATGAAGAACAGATGTCTGTGGTGTTATGCTTTGTTGAATGCAACAGTGAAGATGGTGTCAATATTCGTGAAGCATTTGTGGTTTTCTTAATGTTCATGATACAACTGGCGAGGGCTTATTAGAAGCGTTTCTTGAAAAGGCAAACAACTTAGGAATAGACATTGCTGACATGAGAGGCCAAGCTTATGATAACGGTGCAAATATGAGAGGAAAGAATAAAGG
Source organism: Gopherus evgoodei (assembly GCF_007399415.2). NCBI lineage: Eukaryota > Metazoa > Chordata > Testudines > Testudinidae > Gopherus > Gopherus evgoodei. The sequence continues at coordinate 96,058 of NC_044337.1, read as the reverse complement.
AGTTCAAGCCCGCATGCTAGAAATAAATGACCATGCCTTGTATGTACCATGTGGAGCTCACACTTGGAATCTTGTGATCTCAGACACGGCAAAGTCATCGAAATATGCCATTGACTTTTTCGGTCTGATTAACAGAATATACGTTATCTTTTCTGCTTCACCTTCACGTTGGGATATACTTCAAGAACATATGCTAATATCTGTGAAAGGGTTATCGGACACTTGTTGCTGTGAAGCCATTGCGTTACCACCTTGAAGAATTGTGCAATGCTTTGTCATCTTTGCGAGAATATGCGCTCGAAAAGAAAGATGGCAATACAGCAACAGAAGCCGGTGCGCTTTTAGACCATGTTACTACATGGCCTTTTGTTCTGACTGTGTACACGTGGTATGATATACTATTTCACGTCAATAAAACCAGCAAATTAATTGTCACCAGATGTGTCAATTGACGTACTGCAGGCAGAAGTCGGTGCTACAATGAAGTTTTTGGAAGACTATCAAAATACAGGATATAACTCTGTTGTCACAAATGCACGTGAAATAGCAGAGCATATGGGTATTGAGCAGGTGTTTCCAGAAATCAGGGTGCGACGTAAGAAGAGAATGTTTGATTACGAATGTGCTGATGATTCGAGTCGTCTTTCTGCCGAAGAAAAATTCAAATAGCAGTTCTTTCTTGTTCTCACTGATCAGATCATATCTTCTGTTTCATCATGATTTGACCAACTCGTGGAGTGGTATAAGTTGTTTGGATTTCTGTACAACACTAACAGCCTGAAGCAGTGTCACAGAGAAGATGAACTGGAGAATCACAGCAAAAATTTTGAAAGAAAAATGGGAGACATTGATGCCAACGAACTCATAAGGGCATTAAATCGTTTTATTTATGTCATCAAGAAAGAGAGAGGACTTGTCACGGCAAACAATTTTTTAACGTACATATACAAGAACAGCCTTCAGGAGATATATCTGAATCTTTGCATTTGCATGAGAATTCTTCTGACTACACCAGTTACTGTCGCTGGTGCTGAAAGGAGCTTCAGCAGAATGAAACTGATCAAGAATATCCTGCGCTCAACCATGACAGATGACAGGCTTTCTGCGCTTGCAGTTATCTCAATCGAAAACAAGATTGCCAGATCTCTGGACTATGACGCATTGATTAACCAATTTGTGGAGAACAAGGCTCGAAAGAAGCGCTTTGCGTAAATAAGGAATACATGTACACTGTAGGCCTATGTATACATAATATGAACCCTGTATATTGTATAAAATAAATACCGTATTCCAGTTTCTGCATTGTAAGGGGCCCCGGACATATGTTCGGAGGGGGCCATGTTCTTTGTTGCTACGGCCCTGGGGGTGTGGCTGCCGTGGGGTCAGTGTCTGAGGGAATCCCCCACAGTGACTCCTTTGATTCTGCGTTTTTCCTGCCTTGTGTTCAGAGACTTTGTCATGGGATGGGGGGAGGGAGAAGGGAGGTTAAACATATCTCTGTGAGCTTAGCTTGGCAGGAGAGGCCAGGTCTACACTGTACAAAGAGACCAAGCCTTTCTCAGCATTGCAGACTCTAGGGTGTCTGTCTGCAGGGAAAGGGCCCGGGGGAATCATGCTGTGAAATGAATTAAAGCCTGTTCTGAAACCTTCACAACTGCCCTTCTCACTCTGCCAGGATGCGGAATACTGTCCATGTTTCGCTCCAGTTCATCCCGTCCTCTCGTTGGACAGGGAAGAGAAATGGCTGCAGAGGAGCCAGTTCAGGTAGGTATTATCAGGGGGTTGCTGGTGGGTTCCTCCAGGAGGGAGAGGGACAGCAAATACACCGGAGATGGGAAGGTTTGCACAGTCTGGTTTGCAGGAAATGCACAGGGTGGAGAAAGGGAGGAGGACAGAGGTGTGCTAAACCTGCTGGGAGTTAGTTAATAAGTGGCCTAGATTCTAGGAAGAGACCCAGGCGGTTTGGCGGTGGAAATGCTCTAGTCTGTGGAGCAGAAAATAACCCAGCTCCATGGGGCTGGGAAAACTGACCAGACTCATAGTGCTGGAGCCCGACCTGACTAACCAGCGGCTGCTGTGAAATATGAAGGGGGCACCCACCAGTGAGGCTGAGGGGAGATTCCCATCCCTTCATATGAGGGTGTTGGGCTTCCTACCAGGGAACTGTCCCTGGACCCTGCTAGGGGCTCCATCTCCTGAATCAGTCTGTGGCTAGTAGGTGTGTGATGGCCCTGCTGGGAGAGAGGAAGGGCTCTCTTTTTCCTCTCCCCGTGGTGTTTCCTGGATGCTCTGAGCAGGATGGGGGTGGGACTCTGACTGCAATCCACCCAGAGTTTCTGTTTGGCTCCTGTCCCCCATGTATACGGGGGCTGTGAGTGGGGCAGCAGGTCCTGAGTGTTGGACTCTTGCTCTTTCAGGGGCCGGTGACCTTAGAGGAGGTGGCTGTGTATTTCACCAGGGAAGAGTGGGCTCTGCTGGACCCCACTCAGAGAGCCCTCTACAGGGATGTCATGCAGGAGAACTATGAGAATGTGACCTCGCTGGGTAAGGGTTCCTGTCCCCTCTGTTCTTGGAAGGGGAAAAGAAGAGAGATGGTTCATGCCAGCCCCCAGTGCCACCTCTACTCTGCCCTGTTTCAGAATCACCCCAATATGCCAGTGACACACACGCTACCAGAGACCCTCCCCTGCTGCAGAACACTTTGGGAACAGAGCACAGGAGCCGTATCGCAGAGTGTGCTGTTTGCTCAAGTAAAACTGAGGGTTAGGTGCAGCATAATCAGCAGAAGCTTCCTACCCCTGACCTCTCAAACCCTGAGCCTTCTCCACCCAGACCACAATTATGCTTGGGGTGTAACGAGCAGGCTGCTGGAGTCAGAGCTGCTGGTCCAGGGTTACTTATCACACAGACAGTCCGTGTGTCCTTGAATGCTGGCTGGGGGTATCCAGAGAAGGAAGTTCAGTGGCGGATTTAGCGTAAATGCGGCCTTGTGCTCAGGTCCATTTTAGGGATCCCTCCTTGGGACACAGGCAAGAAAAAGAACATTCTCTCATTTTCCTCCCACCCCCATTTTTCATTTTTTTCTTCATCCTCCTCCTATAGGTAATAGGAAGTAAATGAGGCTAAAGTGAGGTACCTTGATTGTTTTTGTAGTCTGAGTTTTCCACAGACCACTTGAAAATCGCTGAGCATCTCATTGCACCACTTAATGATCTTTCCAAATATTGTTTGTACTGTTAGCTAGCTATTGTAAAGCACTTTGGATAAGAGCCCTTTATTAAAAAAAAAAATTAAAAACGTTGGAGTGCAGGGTCTGGCCAGGAGTTAAGGTGTGGGAGGGGGCTCAGGGCTGGGGCAGGTGGTTGGGGTATGGAGCACTTACCTGGAACAGCTCCTGTTTCATGCTAGCAATGTAGGTGGGGATATGGTGGGCAGGAGTCAGGGTTGGGGATGTGTGAGGGGCATGGGGGTGTGGGGGAAGGGGTTATAGGTGGTGCAGGAATCAGGGAGGGCAGGGAAAAGACAGTTACTCACCTTTGTAACTGTTGTTCTTCGAGATGTGTTGCTCATATCCATTCCAGTTAGGTTTGCGCGCTGCGCGTGCATGTTCGTCGGACTATTTCTACCCTAGCAACTCCGGCGGGCCGGCAGGTCGCCCCCTAGAGTGGCGCCACCATGGCGCCTGATATATACCCCTGCCGGCCCCTCCGCTCCTCAGTTCCTTCTTGCCGGCTACTCCGACAGTGGGGAAGGAGGGCGGGTGTGGAATGGATATGAGCAACACATCTCGAAGAACAACAGTTACAAAGGTGAGTAACCGTCTTTTCTTCTTCGAGTGATTGCTCATATCCATTCCAGTTAGGTGAATCGCAAGCCTTACCTAGGCGGTGGGGTCGGAGTGAGAAGTCGCGGCATGGAGCACAGCGGAGCCGAAGGCCGCGTTATCTCTGGACTGCTGGACCAGGGCATAATGGGAAGTGAAAGTATGAACGGAGGACCAGGTCGCTGCCCTACAGATCTCCTGGATGGGCACATGGGCGAGGAAAGCCGTCGATGAGGCTTGAGCCCTGATAGAGTGCGCAGTCACGTGGTCCGGAGGGGTATGAGGCAAGTCATAACAGGCTCGGATACAGGACATCACCCATGATGAGATTCTTTGAGATGAGATGGGCAACACTTTGACACGTTCCGCTACCGCCACAAAGAGCTGGGGGCATTTGCGGAATGGCTTGGTTTGCTCTATATAAAAGGCGAGCGCCCTACGGACGTCCAGTGAGTGCCCTACGGACATCCAGTGAGTGAAGCTGCTGCTCCCTGTGGGACGAATGGGGTTTCGGGAAAAAGGCAGGGAGAAAGATCTCCTGGTTGACATGGAAGGCCGAGACCACCTTGGGGAGAAAGGCTGGGTGCGGTCTCAGCTGCACCTTGTCCCTGTGGAACACAGTATACGGGGGATCTACCATGAGAGCCCGGAGCTCCGACCCCCGTCTAGCAGAGGTGATGACCACCAGGAAGGCGGTCTTCCAGGAGAAGTAGAGAAGAGAGCAAATTGCCAAAGGCTCGAAGGGAGGAGACATGAGCCGGGCCAGAACCAGGTTCAGGTCCCAGGTGGGGGCGGGGCAGCGAATCTGTGGGTAAAGACACTCCAGACCTTTAAGGAACCTAGTCACCATCAGGTGAGAAAACACCGAGCGGCCATCCCTTCCTGGGTGGAAGGTGGAAATGGCCGCCAAGTGAACCCTTAGAGATGACACCGCCAGGCCCTGTTGTTTGAGGGACCAGAGGTAGTCAAGGATAGTAGAGATGGAGACTGCAGTGGGAAGGAAGTTCCGATTAGCACACCAGCACGTGAAGCGCTTCCATTTGGCCTAATACGTCGCTCTGGTGGAAGGCTTCCTGCTCTCCAGGAGCACCTGAAGCACCGGGGTAGAGCAACGCATTTCAGGTCGGGTCAGCCACTCAGGAGCCACGCCGTGAGGTGCAGCAATTGAAGGTCCGAGTGATGGAGCCTGCCGTGGTCCTGAGTGATCAGGTCCAGGTGAAGAGGCAGGGGGACAGGGTCGGCCAGAGACAGGTTCAGCAACATGGAGTACCAATGTTGCCGGGGCCACGCTGGAGCTATCATGATCAAGCGGGCCCTGTCCCTGCACACCTTCAGAAGGACATTGTGGACGAGCGGGAACGGAGGGAATGCGTAGAACAGGTGTGTCGTCCACGGAATAAGGAAGGCGTCCACTACCGAACCCGGTTCGAGGCCTTGAAAAGAGCAGAACATCTGGCACTTCCTGTTCCCTCGGGATGCAAAGAGGTCCATCTGGGGACATCCCCACCTCCGGAAGAGCGAAAGGGTGACGTCCGGGCGAAGGGACCACTCGTGGGAAAGGAAGGATCTGCTCAGATGATCCTCCAGCGTGTTCCGAACCCCGGGAAGGAAGGATGCGATGAGGTGAATGGAGTGGGCTATGCAGAAGTCCCAGAGCCTCACGGTCTCCTGACACAGGGAAGGAGACCTCATGCCGCCCTGCTTGTTTATATAATACATGGTCGTTGTGTTGTCGGTGAACACCGAGACACAGCGGCCCTGAGGTTGTTGACGGAACGTTTGGCAAGCAAGGCGGACCGCCCTCAATTCCCGTACGTTGATGTGGAGGGTCAGCTCTTGAGGTGACCACCGGCCTTGGGTCCGCAGGGTTCCGAGATGGTCCCCCCAGCCTAGATCTGAGGCATCCGTTGTCAGGGACACCGAAGGCTGGGGCGGTGGAACAGGAGCCCTGCGCACACCACAGACTGATCCAGCCACCACTGCAGGGAGCCTAATACGTCCTGGGGGACAGTGACAATTGCGTCCAGAGGGTGCCTGGCCGGACGATACTGAGTGATGAGCCAGGACTGGAGGGGCCTCATGTGAAGCCACGCATACCCTGTGACAAACGTGCAGCCCGCCATGTGGCCCAATAGAGTCAGGCAAGTGCGTATTGAGGTCAAGGGTGCTGCCTGCAGTGGTTGTATGGTGGCCCTCAAGGTTTGGAACCTTGATAGAGGAAGAACGGCTCTGGCCAGAGTAGAGTCCAGAAGGGCTCCAATAAACTCTATCCTCTGAGTGGGGATTAGTGTTGACTTTTCTACATTGAGGATTAGACCCAAGCTCGCGAAAAGTCTGTTGACCATGGGGACGTGGCTGAGGACTTGTGCCTCTGAGGATCCCCGGATCAGCCAGTCGTCGAGGTATGGAAATACATGTATGCGTCTGTGACAAAGGTGGGCGACGACTACAGCCATACACTTGGTGAACACCCGTGGGGCCGTAGAGAGGCCGAACGGGAGGACTGTGAATTGATAGAGGCGGTGGTTGACCACGAACCGAAGGAACCGTCTGTGGGGTGGGAAGATGGCTATATGAAAGTAGGCGTTTGCATGTCGAGGGCGGTGTACCAATCTCCAGGATCCAGGGATGGGATAATGGTCCCCAAGGATACCATACGGAACTTCAACTTCACCACGTATCTGTTGAATTCCCACAGGTCGAGGATAGGCCTGAGGCCTCCCTTGGCTTTGGGGATCAGAAAATAACGGGAATAAAACCCCTTGCCCTGCTCGCTCTCTGGGACCTCCTCTATGGCTCCTTTGGCGAGGAGCGTTCGCACCTCCTGAAGGAGGAGTTGCTCGTGAGAGGTGTCCCTGAAGAGGGACGAGGGAGGGTGCGAAACAAAATACAGATGGTATCCAAGTTGCAACGTGCGTAAGACCCATCAGTTGTATGTTAGCTGGGACCATGCAGGGAGGAAAAACGAAAGACGGTTGGAAAAGGGAGGGGACGGATCCATGAGGGAAACTGGTGCAGCGCCCTCGGGCGCACCTTCAAAATGAAGGTTTCGGGCCGGAGGGAGCCTTGGAGGAGCTCTGGTTTTGTCCTCCTTGGTTGCCCAATTGTCTGCGTCAGCCATTTCTACTTCGTTGTCTGGTGAAGTCTTGCCTCTGCTGGGGTTGGGGGTAGGGCCGGCATTGTTGTTGAGGCTGGAAGGGTCTGCGCTGGGTGACAGGTGTATGCATCCCCAGTGAGCGCATAATGACCCTATTGTCTTTGAGGCTTTGTAGCCTGGGGTCAGTCTTGTCCGAGAACAGGCCTTGGCCTTCAAACGGGAGATCCTGGATGGTATACTGGAGCTCCGGAGGGAGGCCAGAGACCTGTAGCCAAGAAATGCGGCGCATGGTAACGCCAGAAGCTAGAGTCCTGGCGGCCGAATCTGCGGCGTCCAGAGATGCTTGTAGGGAAGTTCTCGCTACCTTCTTGCCCTCTTCAAGGATCGCAGCGAATTCCTGACGCGCATCTTGCGGAAGCAGCTCCTTAAATTTCTCCGCTGCCACCCAGGTGTTGTAAGTGTAGCACTAAGGATAGCCTGTTGATTGGACACCTGAAGCTGGAGGGCGCCCGCAGAATAGACCTTTCGGCTGAGCAGGTCCATGCGCCTCGCTTCCTTAGACTTTGCTGCCAGGGCTTGTTGGCCATGGCGCTCCCTCTCATTCACAGATTGTACGATGAGGGAGCACGGGGGGGGGGAACATATAGATACTCGTACCCCTTCGAGGGCACCATGTATTTGCGCTCCACTCCGCATGCAGCTGGGGGAACGGACGCCGGTGACTATCAGATGGTATTGGCATTGGCCTGAATGGTGCGGATGAAAGGAAGGGTGACTCGAGTGGGTGTATCGGCAGATAATATGCTCACCACCGGATCCTCAATTTCTGAGACTTCCTCAGCCTGTAAGTTCATGTTCTGCGCCACGTGCCTGAGGAGGTCCTGATGCGCCCTGAGGTCAAGCAGAGGAGGGCTGGTGGATGTCGTTCTGGCCACTGCTTCATCCGGGGAGGATGATGAGGAAACACCCGGCAGGAGTGGATCTGCAGGAGGCTCTGCCTGGAGCACTGCATCCAACTCTGGAGGGAGATGAAGGTCCTGATGGTGAGACAACCCCTCCTCTGCAGGGGAAGGGGGAGGACGAGACAATGTGGCCTCCGGAGCCGTGTTCAGATGCCGTCGAACGCGGGGAAATCTGCTGAGGGCCCAGGGAGTCCAGAAGGCCCACTGTTGTGGTCCATGTTCCTGAGGGGGGGATCATGGAAGAGAGCAGTAGGCCTGTCAGTGTCCATGGCGTACGCGCTGTCTGCTTGGGAGGAGACAGACGGCTGTCGGGACAGCCAGGGAGGAGCCGAACGGGACTGATAGGGGTCCCTCGCTCTAGACGGCGGAGACCTCCTTGGTGCTGGGGACTGGTGCCGGGAGTCATAGCGGTGCCGGGATCGAGACCGGGACCTGCCACCAGCGCGGTGCTGGGAGGTTGACCGGGATCTAGAACGCTGACGTTGGGAACGGCTTCTCGAATCTCGGCACAAGTAGCGATGGCTCGAGCCAGAGCGGTGCCGGGAGTATTGGGACCGGCACCGCGAGTACGACCGGTACCGCCTCGGAGAGCAGTGCCGGGACTGCGAGCGGCGCCTTGATCAAGACCGCCCACGGGACCGGGAACGGTGCCGGGACCGCGATGGGGATCAGTGCCGGCTCGGTGAATCCAGAGACGGCGCTCGCATGGCCACAGGCTTGCCTTTATATTGTAGAACCCACACCGGAGGCACTGGGGGTGAGGCCGTGTAGACTCAGTTAGTGCTATCAGGTCCCTAGCCGAGGAAAATGTCTCAGGCTTCGAGGGGACCATTAGCTCAACCCCGGACCTTATGGGGGAGCTGTGAGGGACCGGACTCGACGGACCCCCCCGGGCCCGGAGTTGACATCGAAGGTCTTGCGTTGGGGCCCGGTTCCGGGGAAGGTCGGTGCCGAGGTGTTTTCCCAGGCCCGGCGCGGTCCAGTGCCGGAGCAGAGCCGGCACGCGGTGTTGAGGATGGAGGATTAAGCACTGCTTCCGTGAGGAGAATCTTTAAGCACTGATCTCTCTCCTTCTTGGTCCTTGGCTTAAATGCCTTGCAGATGTGGCACTTCTCGGAAATATGCGATTCCCCGAGGCACTTTAAGCAGGAGTCGTGGGGATCGCTCGTGGGCATCGGCTTCTTGCAGGCCGAGCACTGTTTGAACCCCGGCGAACCGGGCCTGAGGCCGGCGCGGGGGAGGGCTAGAGCCCAAGCCCGCTAACTATATACAATAAGTAAATACAACTATCAACTAATATTCTATACTCTAACTGCAACTAAATACAACTAGTAGAACAACGATACAATGGGGACGTGGAGGACAGCTATGCTGCGCTTCACAGTTCCAACGACCGACACGGCGGTAAGAAGGAACTGAGGAGCGGACAGGCCGGCAGGGGTATATATCAGGCGCCATGGCGGCGCCACTCTAGGGGGCAACCTGCCGGCGCACCGGGGTTGCTAGGGTAAAAATCATCCAAAAAACGTGCATGCGCGGCGTGCACACCTAACTGAAATGGATATGAGCAATCACTCGAAGAAGAACTGGAGTGTGTTTGAGAGGGGTGAAAGAGTAAGGGCTGTGTGAGAGGGGGTGAATATCTCTGTGTACTCTGCCATTCATGGTGGGGAGTTTCATCTTTGAGAACATTTCTTCCTGGGTTGGAGAGGGGAGAGAGAAGAGGCGTTTGTTCTGTTTCATTCCTCTCCATTTTCCTCTCCATTTTCTGTTCCTCCCTTCTCTTCCAGGGTCCTCCCTTCCATTTCAGACTGTGCAGTGACACTCTCCTCACACCCAGGACTCTGGAGCCTCTGGAGGGAGGGAGAGGAATTATTTAAGCTTAGTACCAATGTGGACACAAGAACAAATGGGTATAAACTGGACACTAGGAAGTTTAGACTTGAAATTAGATGAAGGTTTCTAACCATTAGAGGAGTGAAGTTCTGGAACAGCCTTCCAAGGGGAGTAGTGGGGGCAAAAGACATATCTGGCTTTAAAACTAAGCTTGATAAGTTTATGGAAGGGATGGTATGATGGGATAGCCTTATTTTGGCAATTAATTTTGGCAATTGATCTTTGATTATCAGCAGATAAGTATGCCCAGTGGTTGGTGATGGGATGTTGGATGGGATGGGATCTGAGTTACTGCAGAGAATTCTTTCCTGAGTGCTGGCTGGTGAGTCTTGCCCACATGCTCAGGGTTTAGCTGATCGCCATATTTGAGGTCGGGAAGGAATTTTCCTCCGGGGCAGATTGGCAGAGGCCCTGGAGGTTTTTCGCCTTCCTCTGCAGCGTGGGGCATAGGTCACTTCCACTGCACTTCTCTGCAGCTTGAGGTCTTCAAACCACAATTTGAAGACTTCAATAACTCAGACATAGGTTAGGGGTTTGTTATAGAAGTGGATGGGTAGGGTTCTGTGGCCTGCTTTGTGCAGGAGGTCAGACTACATGATCATAATGGTCCCTTCTGACCTTAAAGTCTATGAGTCTATGAGTATGATCCCATGAAATCCTCAATGATCAAGGGTCTTTTCCAACTTCCAGGAGACCCCAGCTTGACTCTAAAGGAAGCTCTCTTCCTTCCTGGGGATCCTCTCTCCCTTCATGGAGATCAAGGTCATGAAGGTCTCTGCCTGGCCTCCTGGGTCTGAATTAATGTCCCATTTCCCACTATCTGCTCGAAAGAAACAAATGTTTCAAACCCAGGTGAGAGGAGTTAATTCAGCTGGAATCCTTCACCCACATTCCTTAGGAGATACAGACTCTCTGTGACACAGGCTGACTGGGGTTCATCTCTGCATGTCCCCAGTGGGGAAGGAAAGACACTAAGGGGGAAGGAAGAAGACTGGCAGAAGGAGTCAAATGGCGCTAGACCAGAATAGAGGAGATTTGCTGCTTGTTAAAATGTAGTGGATTCTCATTGCTTAAAAGAAAACAAAACCCCATCAGCCTCTGCTGGGTTTGAACCATCAGCCTTTCACATAGCAGCCAAAGTGGTGAAGCACAGACACATGTAACCATCTGCAGCCCAAGTTTATCTCTTAAGGACATATAGTGGCACATGCAGGGGGAAATACAGCTGTGGGTGTGTGTTCAGGCCTCACCCAGAGCACTGGTTTTCATTAGCTGTGTAGGTTCCCACACTTGCTTTGTCCAATTCACATGGGAAGTGCCATATGAGGGTGATGAGAGTAAATTCTAAACTCTGAAATTCGGCAGTGGGATAAGGGGTTTGAAGAGAAAAAGCTCTAAGAGTATAAAACCAGACAGTGTCCAGGGGCAGGTATGGTACAACGCCTGAACAGGGAGCCATGGAGGGGGGAAGGGTTTCACTCCCTCTGTTCAATGTCCTGAGAGGTATTTGAAGATGAAGATAACACCATGGCTAATAGTTGACTGGCACGTCCTGGGTTAAAGAAAGGAAGGGACTTGGGTTAATAGTCTAAAGATTTGTGTTACTGTCACTATCTGACCAGGGCCGGTGCTACTATTAAGGCAAACTAGGTGGTTGCCTAGGTGCCAAGATTTGGGGGTGCCAAAAAGCAGTGCCCCCAATTTTTTTTTACACTGTTCTTCCCCGAGCGCACAGTTGCTGCTCCACTTCTCCCACCTCCCAGGTTTGCAGTACCAATCAGTTGTTTGGTGCCGCAAGCCTGGGAGGAGGATTAGAGCAGGAGTGGCATGCCCAGGGAGGAGGCAGATCAGAGGTGAGCTGGGGTGAGAAGGTGCGGCACGGCTCCGGGAGTCAGGGGAAGCTGCTGCAGGGGGGGGTGCTTCACGGCAGGGAGGGAGCTGCCACTGGTGGGTGCCTCAGGGCGGAGGGGGAGGCGGGGAGCTGCCGCAGGGCTGGTGGGGGGGAAGCAGGATGGAAGTTTTGCCTTGAGTGCAAAACTTCCTTGCACCGGCCCTGTGTCTGACCCCCCTTCAGTTTGGAGCAGGTTTGTATGTTACTGTGTGGAACGCACAGACTCCTGGAGAGCAGGGGCAGCTGTTCCCATGGCAGAGAGCCTGGCCCTTAGGAGACTTTCTACACTTGCTGTTTTGAAGCAATTCAATAAAATAACGGTGGAGCTACAATGTCCAGTCCAAAATTTCAGCCCCCCTGGTGCAAAAATGCTATTTTAGGATGTAAATAGGAGGCTCCCGGCACTAGGACACCTGACCAGAGAGCTCAGTGGGGGGTGTAACAGCTGCTGACTCAGGGTCCTGGGCTAAATCCACTTGCAATTGGAAGTGTTTTGATTTATTTGATGGCTAATGAGCACCAGCTACCAGGGGAGAAGCCCTGACAGTCACTGCCACTCTAACTGCTGCTGGGGCAGGGGGGAGCCCCAGGGGGCCAGCTGCTGCTCCGGCCACCCCAGAAGTGCTGCCGGGGGCCACCAAGCTGTGGCTGCTCCTGCTGCCCTCGGAACCGCTGGTCAAGCGGTCCCCAAGGCCAGCCGCATTGGCTGCTGCTTGGGCGGTCCCCAGAGCCAGTTAATTGGGTGTCCTTGGAATCAACCACTGTGACAACTGCAGAAGTCGTGGAGGTTGCAGGAAGTCACAGAATCTGTCACTTCCAGCACCTCCATGACAGACATGAATCCCTTACAATGAGACAAAGCCCTCCCTGCTGTGACTGCAGTTCCTGGAAGGAAAGAAGAACAGAAAGTGACGAGAGAAGGAAAAAGAGAGACTCCCTGTCACCTCTCTCCCTGCTGCCTCCCCCCTTGTATTCTGTAACCCCAACTCACTGGATTCCCTTGCTGGTGCCATGGGGGTGACACTAGAGGTCTAGGGATTTGGGGGAGGGGAAGGGGGCTGTTCACTTCTCAACATTTCATACAAATTTGTCTTTGGGCTGAAATTTCTGCTGTGAGGCCTCTCAGTCAGAGCTGTACCCCACCCTCTGCAGTGGGGGTGTGTGTAAATTGCAGAGTAGGCAGAGAAATTGCCCATAAAGGGTCATATTGTTCTAGTGACTGGTTCTGACCTGGATCGCACGTCCTCTGACACAGGATCATGTGCAGAACATGGAAGATCTGGCTTTCCCTAAATGCCGTAGAGTGTGAGTTCCTGGGCAAGGACAGGGGAGAGGGAGCAAGAGGAGAAAGGCAGAGACATTGGAGAAGAGACAGAACACAGAGAGACAATAAATGATTGAAGCAGAACAGTCTCCCAACTTGATCCTGCTCATCACAGGTGTTCACAGACACAGGTAGTTGCAGGTTTTCCAGTATCAAGTCTGAATTTTGATTCTAACAATTTGAGTTCAAATATCAAGGGGATTTCCACAGACCTGATCTCGTCCCCCTCCCCTTTTTAGTATTAATTTTTATTTTGAAGTGTTTGGCTTAACCGTGATCTTCTCTTTCCCCATCTGTATTACAACTTGGGGTTTATGTTTATTTTGCCTCCCTTTTGTTTGTAACAGCAAAGGAATCTGCAGGAGCAAAAACTGCCTCTCAACTTTATTTCCCCATCATGCAGGAACATCATACAAACAGCTCACACAGCTGGAATCATAACACAGAAGGCCAGGGGATGGGAGATGCAGGTTTCCAAGTGTTCTGTCTTTCTCAGATGACACATTCCAGCCCCTTGTATGCCTCCATCCTGTAGGACCTGCTGGATTTTGACACATTTATTATCTCATTCTATTGATAACGTGATTGTAACACAATATGAGTGAAATTAAACCACTTCTAGACAAGGAAATAACAGAAGAGAGACGCCATTATTGCATTGGCTGGGAATCCAACCCAGCTCAACTGCTTGGAAGGCAGCTATGCACAACACTATACCACCAACACATCTGGCAGGAGGAGCTTTCCTGCAGGCTCTGTGTGCTGGCAAGGGGGTGACATATCACCATAGAGTTAATGAGCAGGGTGGATGGGCTGGAAGCTCCCTGACAGCTGGGAGCAGAGTTAGGATCCCAGAGTGACTGAAAGAGGGCAAAGGTGAAAACAGATCTCATTGGGAGCTGGTCCCCGCGCCCCCAGGAGAGGGGAACTGAAGCTCAACTTCACTCATAGAAAAATCTTCCCTCAGAAGGAAGCAGACAGCTTGTTTTAAAGACAAGGCTTGTGTTTGTTCCTGCTACATACGGAGGGGCTGGGTAGTGCTGATTCCAGGCCCCCGACTCTGGGAGGATAAGGAACAAATTCAGGCTGCCAGTGACCTGCAGGAGGGAGATGATCTTTTGACAGTGACAGATGCCTCGTCCTAAAGGCCTTTGTCTACCCCCTTCCAGTGACTATTTGGTACAGGAATGCAGCCACCACTCCTGGGTCTCTCCTGGGGAAATAATGATTCTGTGCAAAACACCAAAGCTTTTAACAGAAAGGAAGAAAAGGAAATGGCAACACGATGGGACTAGCATGTAAGGAATGAAACACAAGATGCTTCTCCCATGTGCATTGACTTTTAACCTTGGTTGTAGTGTTGTTGTATCCCTGTTGGTCCCAGGGGTCCTCTGGGGCACCTGACATTGGTCATTTTCAGAAGACTGGACAGTGGGCTAGATGAACTGCTCTGACTCAGTATGGTTGTTCTTATGTTCTAACTGCTGTTTATGAAAGAGATGGCCTTTCAGGCTACACAGAACTGAAGCAGGGTGCTGGGTTAGCTCCAAAGCTTGTCTCTTTCACCAACAGAGGTTGGTCCTCTACAAGCTCTTACCCCCCCCCCCCTTGTCTCTCTTGGCCTCTGAAAAGTGTTTTCTCTCCACTCCCTTTGCAGAGAAGTTAAGTTTCCCTTTGGGCAACTGTCAGGCTGAAGCAGTTGTATTGACTGTGACACTAGAATGGAAGCTTTATTATAATAAATAAATGAGTCTAAACCTGAGGTTCTGGTTTTCACATTGGTTTTTCTAACTCAGTTCCCAATTTTCTTCTAGAAAGGTCTCCAGGATGCCTGCCCAGCCCAGCAAAAGCGGGGGAGAAAGCCCACAATGCTGCTCTTTCAGGTAGTTGAAGGCTGCTATCAAATCCCTCCTCACTCAGTCAGTCCCCAGTCTGTGGCAGTGCATAGGATTCTTCCGTCCTAAGTGCAGGACTCTGCACTTCTTCTTGTTGAACCTCCTCTGATTTCTTTTGGCCCAATCCTCCAATTTGTCTAGGTCACTCTGGACCCAAACCCTGTCCTCCAGCACTTGGATTCTTTACATGCTTTCACAGAGCAAAGAGCATATGTTCCATGATTTCATAGGGCAGAATTTTGTGCTATCGGGAGTTTTCCCTATGTGAATTTGACAAGTGAATCAACATAGAGACACATTGTTACCTTTCTCAGGGTACTGAGGACTGTGTCTCCTTCTTGCCCCTTGCCACAAGGAAGAGAGAGTTTTGCATTTGGCAGCTGGATGTTAGTGACCAAACTCACCAGCCTGCTGGAACTCAAGGACCCTCCTCTCAGCTACAGCAGCCACCCTAACCCCTGAGTTCCTTCAATGTGTCCCCCTCTGGGGTCCAGCCTGGATCACCAGATACTCAGTGAAATCCCAGATCCTCTCTTCCCCAAGTATCCCAAGTTACTAGTTTTACTGTGGACCATTGCTACTGTATCTCACACAGCACTTGAGTACAGTTATCGAACAAGTAAAAAAAAAACTTAACAACAGATAGAGATTTAAACAAACGTGAGTGATGGAAACCAACTGTTACCAACTAAATAAAGGCAGAAAATGATAGAATAGAAAGGCCAGCACAAAAAACAGAGAGAGGAACAATAAGATACTAAAAGGACAATAGTTGGAACTCTCCATTTCTCTCAGTCTTTGGATTGATGGATACTAGAGCTGTAGCAACAGTTGAGGAACCAGGGTAAATTAAATCAAATTAACTTTTTAAGATTAGCCATCATTTCCTGTATGACTAACAAAACACAAAAACAAGACAACTTTCAGTTTTCCAAAATAATTCAGATTATCACACAGTCTCTTACTCTTTAATCAATAGCTTCACCTATAATTTCATTTTAATTGGTAACAAGAACATATTGTGGCAGAGCTCTGACCTTGCTCCCGTGGGTCCTGCACTTCTAGGCAGTTTATGCTAGCCTCAGTGGCTCACTGTGACCCTCCACGTAGCCCTTCTCTCTCTAGGGCCAGGGTTACAGTCTACTGAGCCCTTTTCACCATAGGCCTGCAAGGAGGTTGCTGAGAGAACTCCCACAGTCTCTGTTCAGCCTCCTGTCCTGACAGGGGCCTGACTTCCCCTCCCAGTAGATGTTCCTGTAATGGTGGGTTGGAGGGAACCCGGGCCCGCCCTCTACTCTGGGTTCTGGCCCAGGGACCCTAATGGTAGCAGTTGTTGGCAGCCAATCTTTCACTGCCAGAGTTGCTACGTTTCCCTGGGCCACTTCCCCACAGCTCTCCTGCTTCTCCCTTCTTCACCCTTTCCTTAGGGCTCCCTTGATGGTCTGAGGGTGTCTTCAGTAACCAGCCCTTCAGCCACACTTCCTCACCCCTAGCTCTTCTCTGTCTGACTGGAGTGAGCCCTTTTTATAGTATCAGCAGGGCCTTAATTAGAGTCAGGTGGTCACATTAACTGAATGACCTCACCTGACTCTTTGCAGGTTAATTAGAGTCAGGTGTTCTCATCAGCCTGGAGCAGCCCCTTCTCTGCTCAGTCAGGGGACAGAAAACTGTTCATCCAGTGGCCAGTTTATCTGCCTTCTGCTATACCAGCTGGCCTGGATCTATCACAATATTCAAAGATCACAAATTCTTGTCATATATGTTTTCTTTTAATCCTCATTGCCAACAACTGAACCCTGGTTCTTATTGTGGTTTGTCCCAACGTAGGTCCCAACCACTTCTGCGAGTTCACATATCTCAGGATCTTCTGCCATACATGTTGGTAGAAGGGGTCTTCTGTGTTGGAATATTTGCATCATGGAGAAAAATACCTCTCTTTTCACACTTTTTAATCTTTCAAAGTAGGAGGAGGTAGAGAAGTAATGTAAATGCATAAAGCACAAGAGAAACCTCTCTGGTCTACACTAAAGACATTTATCGGGATAACTATATTGCTTAGGGGTGTGAAAAATCCACACAGCTGAGCAACGTAGTTACACAGCCCTAACCCCGTGTAGATAGTGCTACATGAGCGGGAGAGCTTCTCCTGCCAACAAAGCCACCGCTGCTTGCGGGGGCTGCACTACTCAAGTCCGATGAGAGAAATCTCTCCCATTGGCTTAGAGCACCTGTAATAGCAGTGCTACAGCAGCGCAGCTACATTGGTGCAGCTGTGCCAACATGAGCTTAATTGTGTAGCCACAGCGTCAGACACAAAACCATAGTATCAGGACTCAACATGCGGGTATCTAGAAGTCTGAAAATGGAGGCTGCCAAATTCGTTGCCTCATTGGTTACCATCATTTCTACAGCCTAAAAGCCTTTGTTACCCAACGAGGCAGCCAGTTTGGGATCCACAGGGAAGGAATGTCCTATAAAGCACTCTCTATTTGCATCCAAACAGTGAAGGATGACTGTTCTCAGTCTAACCCTGGCATACTTTGGAAGTGTAATCAGTGACATTGAACTAGGAAGTGGACTTGTACAAACAATTTTCCTTGGGTTACCATAGCTTCCTTTACTGGGGTGGAAACCAAGAACTGGGTGTGGACTCTTTCAACCTCAGCTCTTTCCAAATCATTGGTCTTGGATAGGGTAAAGTTACACTTCTCGGAAGTAGAATCCTTTACAAAACCACTTCAAATCTCAGCAGTGTTAATGAGGAATGGCTTCCTGAAACATGCCCAGCTTTTCTTTAACTCAGTGGCACAGGTCTAGGGAAGGGACTGGACATAGGCCTGGATCAGAATCTTCGTTAGTTACCACAGCTGGACATTCTATTAAAAAAAGGCTATTTTTCTGAAGATATTACATTTTCAATACTGGTTTTATTTTATAAACATCTTTAGAGCCTACAAAGGATAAATTCGACAAAAACTCCACTTGTATTTCCTCAACATCTGTGTCATGAAGGCCTGCATTTCCCATAGCATAGGATTAGCTAGGAGAGATCTTCTGTAGAGCCTGGATTACAAATGCTTTGGGAACCAAACACATGGCCATTTTGCCTAGTTCAGAACCACTTACCATGGAATTCTCTTCCCAGATCATCGGAGACAATATTGCCTTAAACAACTGAAATACACTGTGATCATATGCACTTCCTTCAGTTAGTTGGGGTTCTGCTGTTGTTCACCATTTCTGAGAGGAGATTTTAAATCACTGCTTGTAGCGAGGCGGTGTGGCTCCCCTCCTCCCCAGGGAGGGTCGAGCCCCATCAGATGCCAAAAGGGGCGGGGCCACTGAGCGGTAGTCCTGCCCCTCAGAGGGTCAGGAGGCGCCCTGGAAGTATAAAAGCAGGCCCTCAGCCCTCAGCTGGAGCCCTGCCACCGTTGGGAGCAGACCTGCTAGAGGGTGCTCCTGACTGGGAAGCTGCGGAGTCCCAGGGCTGTTGCCCTGACTGGCCAGAACTTCCCTGCTACAACGAGGAGCTGCCCGAGCTGCCCCGCGCCCGCTACGATGAGGAGCTGCCCAAGCTGCCCCGCGCCCGCTACGATGAGGAGCTGCCCGAGCTGCCCCGCGCCCGCTACGACGAGGAGCTGCCCGAGCTGCCCCGCGCCCGCTACGACGAGGAGCTGCTGGAACTGCCCCGTCCCTGCTACTAGCCCGAGGAACCCCCGGAACAGGCCTGGCTGGACTTTCCTGAGGTACTACTGGATCTACCGCCCAGCCCTGGCCAGGAGGAGCCCATGCTACTAAGCTTCCCAGGGACTGATGGCCTCGATCAGGTAGGACCAGAAGGGGAGATAAGAAGTAGCCCGGGGGTAGCTGACCCCAGTCAGACTGCAAGTATGCCGGAACCCATGTCAGTGTGTTTCGGTCAGGATTCCCCACTGACCGGTAACGGCGTTAACCGCTGCTAGGGCCCCGGGCTGGAACGCAGTGGAGTGGGAGGGCCGGCATTCCCCTTGCCACCTTCAAGGGTGGCAGACTCCCCCTCCCCTGGCCTGAGGAGGCCATCCACGGTGGTTGTCACTCAGCCCCTGAGTCACAAGGGTCTGAACCATTGTAACTGTGGGTTTGGTGCCCTGCCCGAACCAAGGGCTGGGCTCCCTTTGACTGGGCCACTGCTCGGTCCCGTCTACAGGGCCCGAGTGGCCTGAACTGATAACTGCTCAGCCCCTGAGTCACAAGGGTCTGAACCATTGTAACTGTGGGTTTGGTGCCCCGCCCGAACCAAGGGCTGGGCCCCCTTTGACTGTGCCTGTGTTCGGTCCTGCCTACAGGGCCCGAGCTGCCCGAACTGTTGACCGCTCAACCTCAAGGGCAGAGGCCCTCAGATGACACGTAGCGAGGTGGTGTGGCTCCCCTCCTCCCCAGGGAGGGTTGAGCCCCGGCCGCACGCCATCACACTGCTATTTCTTCGTTAGCCTGTCCCGTAAATTAGAGAGTTCTCTCCTGTTGATAGAACTGCACTTCAACTTCTTCCATGTCATCATGGAGGGATGGGTAAAAAGCAAAGCTGAAATCATAAATGAGGACTATAGCAAAGGGTCATTGTCTTCAATTCTTCCATAAATCTGAGCTACATCCTATCAAACTGAACTAATATCCAATTGGGTGACCAAACAGCCTTCAGGAAAGATAGAAACCCACATCACAGAGAGAGAATACATTACAAAGAAAGTGTCAAGTGAAATTCCAGAGCAGGTTACATCTGATTATTCAGAACTGGGACAAGAGATTCTCCCACCACATTGTCCTCTGATCCATTCAAACCTGCTTCACTCAGCCCTGTCAGTTACGTTATTTACAATTTTTTTAGTATCCTAGGAGTCCCATAATGAGGGAAAAATAGCCCTCTTGCCAGAAGTGGCTTTACAATAGATGGAACCTGGGATTTAAACTCTAAATGATCACACTGTATTTGGGATCCATTTGAATTCCCCTCCCAGGTCCTTTGACACTTTCATCTCCAGTCATAGCGACTCTGATATAGGATTAAAGAAGTCAAAACATCATCTACAAGCACAGACAATGGAGAATGCGTCATCACATGACACTTTGAGAAGTGGATGGATAGAATGTGATGAAGATAAACTCTGCATGGCTCAGGCAAAAGATAAAAGTTCTGCAGTGAAGGGGAAGGAGGGAATCTTTGCATCACTCCATCTCCTTCCAGTGTCACGGAAGCAGAAATTATACTTTTTTCCTGCCCCAGCTCCTCTTCATTTACATCTAATTTGAAAAATTCCCAACATAACTGCTCTTCAGCACAACCCAGAGCAACGTGAGAACAACTGGCAATGATACAATCTGTATCACTGGTGACTCTAACAATAACTTTGCAATAGGAGGAAAGGTATAAATGTGACGCGCCCTGGTTCCTCATAGGAAGGGCACACTCAAATTACTTTTGGGACAATAGAAAGGACAAATAGGTCCATCTCAAAAGAAGGCGAACTGCAAAAGGCAAAAATGGGCCACTCATCTGGACAAGCTGAGGATAATGGTGCTGCACACAGATCAAAGAGCTTTAAAAGTTACTATGTGGGAATTAGGAAAAGTATTAAAGAAAAAGTATTGATAGCCCTAGAGATTTTTACAATGTTGCTCTCCCTTGCAGATTCTCTGATGGCTAACATGGGCTGAGTGCCAAGAGAAGGTTTTCCCACACTCACTGCATTCATAGGGCCTGTCCCCCGTGTGGATTCTCTGATGCTCAGAAAGGACTGAACTCTTAGTGAAACATTTTCCACACTCACAGCATTTATAGGGCCTCTCCCCTGTGTGAATTCTTTGATGGGTAATAAGGTGCGAGCTGCGATTGAAGGTTTTCCCACACTCATGGCATTCATAGGGTCTTTCACTTGTGTGGATCCTCTGATGTCTAGAAAGGGCTGATCTGTGAGTGAAACTTTTCCTACACTCATGGCATTCATAGGGCCTCTCATCTGTGTGGATTCTCTGATGAACAGAAAGGGCTGATCTGTGAGTGAAGGTTTTCCCACAATCACTGCATACATAGGGCCTGTCCCCTGTGTGAATTTTTTGATGGGTAATAAGGTTTGAGCTGCGGCTGAAGGTCTTCCCACACTCACTGCATTCATAGGGTCTTTCACCTGTGTGGATCCTCTGATGTCTACAAAGGGCTGATCTGTGGGTGAAGCTTTTCCTACACTCACTGCATTCATAGGGCCTCTCATCTGTGTGGATCCTCTGATGAACAGAAAGGGCTGATCTTTGAGTGAAG
Organism: Gopherus evgoodei; assembly: GCF_007399415.2. Classification (NCBI taxonomy): domain Eukaryota; kingdom Metazoa; phylum Chordata; order Testudines; family Testudinidae; genus Gopherus; species Gopherus evgoodei. The sequence goes on along the minus strand of NC_044337.1, from coordinate 74,878 downwards.
CTTTTCCTACACTCACGGCATTCGTAGGGCCTGTCCCCTGTGTGGATTCTCTGATGAACAGAAAGGGCTGATCTGTGAATGAAGTTTTTCTCACACTCACTGCATGTATTTTTTCTCTTTTGCCTAAGGATTTCCTGTTGTGTTGTGGTTTCCATGAGGACCTTCTGAGTTCCCCAACAGGAAATACATTTATCCAATTTCTCCCCTGGCTGGTTTCCTTGCTCTCTTTCTGGTCTGTGCTGAATCTCAAAGGAGTTTCCCTGCTCATTACTCCTGGACACATTCCTTTTCGATCTTTGCGATAATGCTCTGTGTTTATCCATTTGCTCAACATTTTCCTGCTGAGAATTCTGCTCCTCTTTCTCACATGCCATTGCATCACCTGCTGTGATAGAGACAGAAACCTCAAACAGGGATGGAAAGGGGAAGACCAAACCAAAACAAGTGCTGAAGACAGGTCAAATAAAAATCAGGAACTGAACACCCCCAAACTCTTCCCCTAAATAGGACAGAGGAGGGGGATGAATTCAGCCTTCACATCCCATCCAAATATGCAGGGGGAAGGGAGGAAGCTAATGCCTGGTGTCTGCTAGGATCTACAGGAAGCCATAAGCTTTATTTACCCTGAGGATACGACCCCTGCTAGGGACTATAATGAACTGAGAGACCTCCCAAGGGCTTTGTTGGGCATACCAGATGTTTCCTTTAGGCACTTACAGATTCTGAGTTGGTTTAATGTTTTCTCACCTGTGCGGGGAGCTCTCAGGATCTCTCTTTCCTCAGAGCCCTGGAGGTCTGGGACCCATGGCTCTTCCCCTTGTTCCAGCTGGGAGATCACATCATGTTAGAAAACTAGAAACCCTGCTCAGATGAAAGAAAACAAAGGAGTTCAATTGATTTCATAAGACTTGGTCATAAAAAACATTCCGTTTAGTTAACTTCAGTGCTTAGTGTGACCTGGCGGGCCAGAGGCAGTTCTCACTGAAAATGCCAAGATCAAGGCAGGCTGAAAAAGAGATCACCCACATGGGTTATCGAGAAGCTGAAAAAAGAAATCACACAGCCCCCTTTATTGCATCCCAGTTCTCTGACTCCCAATCAGCACCTAGATTCAGCACAGTGAAAGGTTATTTAAAAACTGCTCGCATAAACAAAAGGATCTTTTGACCCCAAAGGTCAGCCATGTTACCAGGTCAGTATAGGTTTGGATCTTACTGAAAATACCACACTGCCAGCCAATCCTTTAGCATCTAAACTAAAGGTTTAAACAAAATAAGATAGAATGAAGTTTCAGATACATTCCAGAATGGACAAATCAGGTTCTTAGCAGTATTAGTGAGTTGCCAGTGTGAAAGTCTGTCTGGAACACATCCACAGCTTGGATGGGTCATTCAGTCCTTTGTTCCAGGGTTTAGGTTGTAGAGAAGTTGCTCCAGAGGCAGGAAGGGGGATTGACGACAAAATGGAGATGATGCAGCTCCGCTTTATATTCCTTTTGCTATGTGGCTTGTTCTTCCTGTGTCCCAAACACAAGATTCACAGCACATGGCATGGGAAAGCCTTGGAGGTCTCATTACACAGGCTTACGCGGGAATGTCTTGCTGACTCAATAGGTGTATCCCCTTGGTCCTTTCCATGGGCTCATTGTACAGCTGATGATCCTCAATGGGCCATCAAACAGGCTAGGCAGTGTTGATGCCAATATGTCTGGAGGTGTCACCCAGAAACACTGCACAAGTCTGGAAATACAGATATACCCTACATATCTATAACTCACAATACAAAGGTGATAGAAAGATAGAAACAAAATGATCATACTTGGAAAATCATAACATTTTCACTGACACCTTCCATGGCATATCTAGCATGATTCATTGCAATTTTATCAGATTTTATTATTTTATTATTAATACCAAAGTGTCTCACAATTCCATAGAGTGTCACACTTGGTAAACCAGTGAATTCCCAGGACCAGTTCCCCAGGTCCATGAAGATGCTGAACACTATGCTTAGAGGGATTGAAATACCCACATATCTGCTGGGAACACACACACAGACACTGTGTCAGTCTATACCCCTGTGTTCACTCTTCTAGAAAATTATGATCAATTTTGTACACAGTATGGCTTGTGAGGTATCATTTGAAAACCCATAACCTACTGAACATTATCCTCCTGTTAAAATGTGTAGTAACACTGTATGTAAAGTTATGAGATTTTACAGTATGATATTACTGAAAAATTTAACAGTTCTGGGGAACACTCACAGACCAGTTCCTCAGAGACAGCAAGGCAAACAGCTGGTCAAACAGCCATTCTCCTGCAGGGGGAAGGTGTGAAGAAGACATTTACATTCCATCACAGGGACCTCTTGAAGCTGTTGTGGAAAACGACCACAGGATTGATTTTGAATCAGCTCAGCCTGAGGCTCTTTTCTTGTTTACAAGCGCGCAGGGGGCGACAGCTATTGGAATCCTCTCCCCCTGAGCTAAAAATCACACAAGCCTTTTAAAGCTTAAAACCACAAATAGTGACACATTAATTACCTTATTTGGAATATATTGCAAAATATAATGCAGGTCAAAAGCAAGCTGAACAATCAGTTTTCCATATTTGGCTGTTCCTGTTATTGTTATTCCTAGTCTAGTTTGTGGTTTGACTTTTCTAACACTTCCACTGTGGTTATGTTTCACAATCTCGGTTATTGCAAATCAGTGTGTTTGGGGACTTTCCACTTCACCTGCTTAGGCCCCTTCGGCACACAGAGCCATTGTTCCCCAATTTGGGGGATTTTCCATTCCACTTTGCCTTTCTCTGCCCTTTACACAGAGAAACAAGCTCAGCTAATACTTTACGCCTACTAGCTTGACCAAAGCTCCAAAGCTCTTTCTGTAGACTTTCCCGCACAATTCTCATATCTCCAACAGACAGCCTGTCACCATGACTGAGCTGAGAACTGAAGTGGTTTCTAGTACAAAGGACTGAATTCTAAAAAGAGACGAGGAAAATGCTTCTCTCTCTCTCTCTCTGCCCTTTCCCTCTGCTCATGACAACTCCTGAAGAAGCAGCAAAGAATCCTGTGGCACCTTATAGACTAACAGACCCACTTCCTCAGATGCATGTAGTGGAAATTTCCAGGGGCAGGTATATATATGCTAGCAAGCAAGCTAGAGATAACTGTGAATGGCTTGCCAACTACAGAACCAGTTTCTCCTCTCTTGGTTTTCACACCTCAGCTGCTAGAACAGGGCCCCATCCTCCCTGATTGAACTGACCTCGTTATCTCTAGCTTGCTTGCTAGCATATATATATCTGCCCCTGGAAATTTCCACTACATGCATCTGAGGAAGTGGGTATTCACCCACGAAAGCTCATGCTCCAAAACGTCTGTTAGTCTATAAGGTGCCACAGGATTCTTTGCTGCTTTTACAGATCCAGACTAACACGGCTACCTCTCTGATACTTAACTCCTGAAGAGCTGAACGTGGGCGGCAGGGTGGGTTAGGCCGAGACCTGGTGAAAGGAAAATCAGCCTGTCTCAGCACAGGGTGAGAGAAACATTTGCCTTGAATCCGTTTCAGCTTGTTAACTTAGACATTAGTTTGTGTTTTATCTTGCATTTCTTTTGTAAACAATTCTGAGCTTTATGCCTCATTATCTGTATCTTAAAATATGTTTTTTGATAGTTAACAATCTTGTTTTATTCTTTATCTAACCAGTGTGTTTGTATTAAAGTGTGTTGGAAACTCCATCTGGGATAACAAGGCTGGCACATGTCATTTTCCACTGATGAAATGAAAGACTTCATATGAGCTTGTGTTGTTCAGGAGTGAGCTGGACAGGGAAAGATGCACATTTCTGGGGAAAGTCGGGGAGCAGAGAATTTTCTGGGGTTCTCCTGCGAGGTACTGTAATTTGTGAGTCACTGACTAGCAGCACTCAAAACTGTGTAGCTGGGAGTGAGTTACATGCTGGAGACTGTGTGTGAACTGCCCAGGAGTGGCTGCTCTCACAGAAGAGCCGTGGAAAAGGCACCCCAGCTTGGGAACTGAGGGGACACAGCTGTTCAACAGTCCAGATTGCACTGTGCTTAATGTCACAGACACTCAATTTCAAAGTGTCTCCTAAAACACAGAGAAAGTAAATCTATGTCCCAGAAATCAAAGACTCCAGAGAGAGGGCATGTCTCCCTGGTACTGCTTCTTGCTGACAGAGAGGTCCAGAGACAGAGACAATGAGAGAGTCTTGGGGAAGCTGGGAACAGTAACCATGGGCTGGTGGGGTTCGGTGGAGAAAGGGAACAGGAAGGGCAGGGATATCACTGAATTCAGGATCTCAGCAGTACTAGACGTCAGGATAACACATACTGCAGCTCATTGGAAAACATATAATCCCAACTACACATACAGAATGATGGAGTCTAAATTAGCTGTTTCCACTCAAGAGAGAGATCTTGGAGTCACTGTGGATAGTTCTCTGCAAACATCCACTCAATCTGCAGCAGCAGTAAAAAAAAGTGAACAGAATGTTGGGAATCATTAAGAAGGGGATAGATGATAAGACAGAATCTCCTATGGGCGTACCATGGATTTATATAGAGGCAATATCTCGAATATTCCGTGCAGATATGGTCGTCCTATCTCAAAGAAGTTCACTTGAGCAAACAGGAGCTATTTGACACTGTGTGATATGGCTCCTGTGCTCTGTTCCCAAAGCGTTCTGCAGCAGGGAAGGGCCTGTGGCAGTGCGTGTGTGTCACTGGCATATTGGCGTGATGCTGAAACAGGGCAGAGTAGAAGTGGCATTGTGGGGTTGGCATGAACCTTATCTCTTCATTTCCTATTCCAAGAACAGGGGACGGGAATCCTTACCCAACGAGGTCACATTCTCATAGTTCTCCTGCATGACATCCCTGTAGAGGGCTCTCTCAGTGGGGTCCAGCAGAGCCCACTCTTCCCTGGTGAAATACACAGCCACCTCCTCAAAGGTCACCGGCCTCTGAAAGAGCAAGAGTCCAACACTCTGTACCTGATGTCCCACTCTCAGCCCCACTATTCATGGGGGACAGCAGCCAATCACAGTCAACAGAGTCCCACCCCCACCCTGCAAAGAGTATCCTGGAAACACCAGGTTAAAGGGACCAAGAGAGAGCCCGTTGTCTCTCCCAGCAGATCCATAACCCCCCTACTAGCCACAGAACGATACAGGAGATGGATCCCCTAGCAGGGTCCAGGGAGAGCTCCCTGGTAGGAAGCCCAATAACCTTCTCATCGTGAGGAGCTGGATATGAAGGGCGGGGCAGCTCCCCTAAACCTCACTGGTGGGTGCCTCCTTCATATCTCACAGCAGCTGCTGGTCAGTCAGGTCAGGCTCCAGCACTGGGAGTCTGGTCAGGTTGACTAGCTCCATGTAGGTGGGTTATTCTTGGTTTCACAGATTAGGGTATTTCCACCACCTAATCTCATGGGTCTGTTCCTAGAATCTAGGCCACTTAATAAACAACTCCCAGCAGGTTTATCTCAAGCTGTCCTCCTCCCTTCCCCACCCTGTGCATTTCCTGCCCCACTCCAACCTCCAAACCAGACTGTGCAAATCTTCGCATCTCTGGTGTATTTGCTGTCCCTCTCCCGCCCTGCAGGAACCCACCAGCAACCTCCCAATAATCCCTACCTTAACAGGCTCCTCTGCACCCATTTCTCTTCCCTCTCCCATGGGAGGATGGGATGAGCTAGAGCGAAACATGGACGTCATTCTCCAGCCTGTCTGGGGGAGAAGGGCAGTTGTGGGGGTTTCAGAACAGGCTTTAGTTAATTTCACAAGATGATTCTCCCAGGCCCTTCCCTGCAGACAGACATCCTAGATTCTGCCATGCTGGGAAAGAGAACAAGCATGTTATTACACTGTAGACCTGGCCCCTGCTGCCAGGCTAAGCCCACAGAGACATTTTTAATCTCCCTTCTCCCTCCCCTCACCCCATAACAAAGTCTCTGAACACAAGGCTAGAAAAGAGCAGAACCAAAGGAGTCACTGTGGAGGATTCCCTCGGACACTGACCCCACCGCAGCCACAGCCCAGCAGGGGAATATGGAATCAGGAACTGGCTTTTCCTCTCTCTGATCTTTGTTTTGTTCACTGGAAAGTGGTTCTGCCCAGGGATGCAGCAATACATGTGTCTGGGTGGACCAGAGAGCTGGAAATCTCTCCCCCCAATTCATTTCTCCCACTGCCCCTTTCAGTCTCTCCTTCCCCTGTCCTCTCTCCCTGGCCCCTCTGGCTGGGAACGTCCCATTCCTGGGGGCTTTGCTCTCCCATGGCTGGATTTGCTCCTGGCAATTGCTAATGGGAGGAGAAATGAGGAAGGACTGTTTGGGCAGAGTCACTTTCTTGCCAGACCCCAGCACTTTCCCTGAGGTCTTTCAGTTACCTGGAGTCTCTGGTAGAATTTGTATTAACAGGGCCCAGGTCTCCCACAAGGGGCTAGTACGAGCTAGAGAAAGTCATCACGTTGGCTGGGCAGAAAAGAAACTTTAATTAAAGTCATTTCCCAGCAAAGAACCCCGCTGGGGGAGCAGCAGCTGCTAAGCCTGGTCTCCCAGATCACAATGGAGGCTGCAGCGTCTGACCCAGAAAGCTGAACCCCAATATCCTGAGCAGAGAGGGACAGAGCATCTGAGCAGCTTTCCTCCTTTAGCTCTCTGGGGAGAGCAGCTAATGAGAGCCCCTCCTCACAGGGAGAATTGCTGATCTCATTTGCCCCACTGTCCATCTGGAATCACTCTTTGTGTTTCCATACAGTGACTCTGGAGTAACATTGGTCTCAATGTTCAGAGTAGCAGCCGTGTTAGTCTGTATCCGCAAAAAGAACAGGAATACTTGTGGCACCTTAGAGATTAACAAATTTATTTCAGCATGAGCTTTCACTTCTTTGGATACAGAAAATTGGTCTCAATGAAACCAGATTTCAAAAAGAATGAGTCCAGAATGCTGTGGAAGAAACCATCGTGTGGCAGTGCTGACCCCCTTCCCACCTCCCTCACCCCCTAGATCTAGGATAAGGGCTGGGGGGGAAGGAATGAATATTCCCAATGGAACAGGAAGTTCCTGCAGTTTTCAAGAGAGTAGAAAAGAAAAATCAGTGATTTCACCTCACAGTGTTTGACAAGTGGATAGAAAGTTATCACAGTAACTGGGTCTGGCCGGGGACTGCCTGGCAGTGCTTGCAGTCAGGATTCTGGCACAAACTGATCAGGGAGAAGGATCATGGTTAGCAGCAGCCCCCAGACACCCCCCAGTACCCAGAGCCCAGACTCCCAGCCAGGGTCCCCAGACACCCCCACAAACCCAGCCAGGGTCTCACCAGATATTCCCTGGCACCCAGTCCGCAGAATCCCTGGCCAGGGATCCCAGATACCCCTCAAACCCCCACCAGCCACAATGAGAGCTGGACACTGGCAAAATCGAGAGAAAATGGGGCACAATCGGGGGAGGGGAACAGGGAACTTCTCAGGGATTTGAGGGGGGGGGTCACCCTGGGTGTTGCTCATTGCTCTCTAGAGAGAAAGGGGGCAGGACGGGAGAGGAGGGGGGGTCCCCACGGGCAGTGGTAAATCCGAGGGGATCTCAGCCCCTCCCTTTCTCTCCCCGCTCCTCAGGGGTCACCTGCTCTTCTCACCCCCCCCCCCCGCCATGTCCGGGCTGCACAGACATTTCCCACCCGCCCCTTTCCCAGCCCCCCAGCCCAGTCTCACCCCCCACAGCCCCCACCCGGCCCCACGCAGAGACCCCAGTGGGACCAGGCCCCTCCCCCCAGCACCCCCCGTGGGGCCCCAGGGCAGAGCCTGGCCGGGCCCGGGGGGCGCTGGGCTCCTGCGGGGACAGCAGCTCCGAGCTCCCCGCGGGCGCTGCCCCCCCCCCCCGGGAGCAGATCCCGGCGCTGTGAGATGCCGGGTCCCCCCACCGGACACTGGGGCAGAGTCACCGCCCGGCCCAGACCCCGGCCCCGCCCCGGGGCTCGCTCCGGGACCTGGAGCTGCAGCTCCGCAGCGAGGCGGGCAGAGCCCGGGGCGGCCCCAGGGCGGCTCCAGCGGGGCATGGCCCGGGCCGGGCACGGGGGGGGGGTTAATGAAGGGCTCTCCCGCCGCGATCTGCGCATGCCCAGAGCCCCAACGGCACAAACCCTTCTCCTGTCCCGGGAGAGGCTCCAACGGCCCCGCGCGAGCCAGGCAGAGCCGGAGCGCCCAAGGGTCCTTCGTAGCGCGGCTCCGCCTCCCGCCGATGTCACTTCCGCTCCAGGGAGAGTCAGGAACTACATCTCCCAGCCTGCCTCGGGGCCGCTTCCCCTCTCCAGCCCAGGTAAGGGGGGTCCCCGGGGCCAGCCTGAGCCTCCCCCCACCGCTCATCCTTTCCCCTGGCCCCGCGCCCTCTCCCAGCTGGTGCCTCTCAGATCTCCCCCTCCGCCGCCCTTTCCCGGGGAGCGGCAGAGCTGGGAGGGCTTGTGACCCCCACGTAATAACCATCCCCCCAGCCCTGACCCCCCCCCCGGCAGGAGCGTCCCCGCCCCACGCGCGTCCTCGCCCCCCGGGCCCTGCCGGTGTAACGATGGTTTCTTTATTGCAGCAGAAACCGCAGCTAGTTGCAAAACGGGAATGCTGCGAGCAGGTGTCAGTTCAGCGCTGGAGCTGGGACCCAGCACGTGTCAATCACTTGCCTCTAAAGCCTCTAAATCCCCTGGGCAGAGCTCGCCAGGGCACAGCTTGGGAGGTGCGCTGGGAATAGATCCTGCAGGAAGCGTCTCTCTCACAGCAAAGTGGTGCAGGGGGAGCGTGCTGGGCCCATAACCCTGAGATCGACGGCTCGAAACCATCCTCCGTTAGCTTGGGTGCTCCCTGCGTGTTCTCTGCACGAAAAAGAAGAACAAATTCTCTCCCCATTTACCCTTCCAGGGTGATTAAAGTGTTAGGCCTGAATAAAGATATAGCAGACAAAACCAAAGTCAGGCTAACAGAGGTTTGTGGGTAATCCCTGAGTGGAAAACACTGAGAAGCAGCAGCATGTCTCACAAGCGCTGGGAAAAAGTAAGATAAAAGTGAAGCTGCATTCCTGGCATAGTAACAGATGTGCTGTGTTCGGGCAGCTCCTTCGAAGAACTGATAAGAGCCCTAGTTTCCCAGCCTCCTTGTTTTCACTCCCTGGTTTTGTTCTTTGTTTGTTTTTAACTCCCCTACATTTCTAACTTTAGGCATGCATGTATACTAAAGGTGTCTAGTTTCTAGTTGTTAAAAGAAGGGGGTGGGTTGCTCCAGTAAATAATTTATGACGCGATGGAACTGTCTATATAGGCTTATACTAAGATGTAAAGAGGGGGCTGGTTCTCTCTGGAGATGAGCTGCTCTCTATTGATGCGTGCACTTGTCAATAAAGAGCTTTTAATCGGACCTTGCTGGTGTTGCCTGTCTCTCTCGCGGTCAGACAACGAACTTTGCCGTCGGGGTTAGAGTCCCTGACAAAAGGAAGGCATAAAGCCCCAGCAGAGCCCTGCCCCACAGAGTCCCCTCTTGGAAGGTGAGAGATGTGCTGTGACTGGGGCTCCAGCTCAGGGTTGCCAGGTTTATATCACTTTTGGTGATGCCCAGAACAGGTCCAAGTCCTGCCCCTGCCCCTCTCCCTCCCCCCACCTCTGCCTAAGGCTGTGGGAGGGAGTTAGGGTACATGAGGTGCAGGTTCTGGGATGAGTAGGGGAGGCAGTGGCAGGCTCTGGGAAGGAGTTTAGGTGCAGGAGGGGGTGTAAGCTCTGGGAGGGAGTTAGGGTACATGAGGTGCAGGTTCTGGGCTGGAGCAGCAGGTTGGGGTGCAGGAGGGGCAGTGGCAAACTCAGGGAGGGAGTTTGGGTGCATGCAGGGTGCAGGATCTGGGCCGGGTCAGAGTGTTGGGGTGTGGCACCTACCTTGGGCAGCTCCTGAAAGTGACCCGCACCCACATCTGGCAGCGACTTCTACATGAAGGAGGCCGGGGGGGATCTCCTGGGGCCACTGCCGACAGGCACCACCCCTGCAGCTCCCATTGCCACAGTTCCAATGGCAGAGTTGGCGCTTGGGACAGGGGCAGCGTGTGAGAGGTGCACCTCACAGGGACGTGCCAGATGCTTCTGGGAATGGTGCTCCGTGCAGAGCGAGGGTGGGCAGGAATCTGCTTTAGCCCCACTGTGCTGCAGGTAGTAGTGGCAGGAGCCCCCAGGCCCTTTCAAATCGCCCAGGGCCAGCTGATCTGACTGTCTGAGAGGGAAGCCACAGGAGTGGTCATGCACTTCTGGGAAGTCTTTTGGGGGCTCCTGGAGTAGGCGGCAGAGAGATGCAGCCTCACCAAGTCTGTTTCCCTGGAGGAGAGAGGGGACTGCAGGGTGATATCCCACCTCTGTGCAGCCAGGAGCCTCTGCTCCCCTCTACCATGCTGGAGCCTCCACATTTATTTATTGACAAATAAAATTTGCAGAATTTAAAATATTGTGCACAGAATTTTTATTTTTTTGGTGCAGAATCTCCTCAGGAGTGAAACCGACTCAGGAAACCTCCTTGGATCGTCACTGCTTGGTTAACCACTCAGCCACCACACCAGTGTACAGACAGAGTGCCAAGCCCCACTGCTATGTGGGGCTGGGGGCTGGGGTCGGGTCACACAAATTCAGACTGTACGTTCCCCCAGCTACAAAGTGCCGCTGATTTCCCATTTAAGACATTAGCCGTTAGTGACAAGGTTTGTCCGCGTTCTTTTCTTTATCTCATGCTGCTAGTTAGAAAGATCAGTATGGATTTTTTTTTTCAAAATACACAACCCCCTATACCTGCTTTTAGCAATCAGAATAATTGTGTCACCTTATTTTTGCCTGCTCCAGTACAGAAGAAGAGGCCTTTGTGGGTTTCCTGACTCAGAGGATGAAAATGAATGTGTGTCGGGCCGCACTGCTGTGAATTGTTGTCGAGCGGAGCCCATTATTGGCATTGGTAGTGTAGACACGGCCTCAGACTCGGTGCTGGGGAGGGGAAGTATTGCCTCTAGAGACACCCAGAGGTGGTGTGGGATTGTCCCAGGTTACTGGGTGGGGGCTCGAGCGGGCTCTGTGTTGTGTTGTTAAAAAGGATCCCCAAGATATTGAACCCTGTGCCATGTTGCTGCCGACTCCAACTGGCAGAAGGGTCACAGAAAGAAGCAGGGGGAGGGGAGAAGCACCAGTGAGTTTATGCAATTATTCAGTGAGGCAGAGGCCTGGCAGAAGGAACTACCTGTGCAAGCCCCCTTGCCAGAGAGGAGGATCTGTGATGTCCTCGGCACTGGAGATAAAGCCCAGGGATGGGGCAGAAAATGGAGCAGGGAAGATTTGTGAGCTGGGAACTCCTCTCCCCAGGTATTTCCCCTGCAGGCCTGTTTCAGTGTCTCTCTTTGCTCTTTCCCTGTGTAACCCAGTGGTTCTCACACTTTCTGAACTGGTGACCCCTTGCACAAAGCAAGGTGCTGAGTGCGACCCCCCGATCAATTCAAAACACATTTTTTCATATTTAACATTATTTTAAATGCTTAATTTATAACCCGATTCTTTAGAATGAGTTTAACTTTTCTCACCACTTTTAAATTCAGCCTAGAACACACGTTGATGGAATTATTGTTATACACAGAAAAGGGGTTTAAAATAGTTACTGTTTAACACTGGGGGTGTGAAGACATTTGTCAATATCACTTTTCACAGCAGACTTTGCTCCATTGCCACCCTCACTTCTGCTGCCTGCAGAGCTGGGCGGTTTGTGACCCCCACATAATAACCTCACCCCCCCCCCACGAGGGGCTGTAACCCCCAGTCTGAGAACTCCTGGGCTTACCCCTTCCTGCTCTGGCTGGGACACTTGACCCGTGTCCCATTCCCAGGGGGCACGTGCTCTCCTGGAGCTGGATCAGCTGCACCTGAGGGAAGCCAGAGCCGGAGGGGGGATGTCAGCGGGGCCAGCAGCGCTGGGAGCCACAGACACAGGGGGGCAGAGATGGGCTGAGGAGGGGCCGCTTGTGCAGAGTCACTTCCCTGCCTGCCCCCAGTGCCCCCCCCACTCCCGCCATCCCCTGGGGCCTGCCTTAATTCAGACAGTCCCTTTCCCGTCATATCCCCAGCACATCAGTGATTGCAATAGCAGGGGGCAGGTTTTCTCTGGGGCACTGAGCTTTGCCAGGGGGTTAGTGGCTTCTTTCTTTCCTCACCCTGGAGGAAAGTCAGCTTTTTATTTCATCCCTGATGTGTCATGGAATAATAACAGCAGCATGAAGAAAGACGTGGGCACAGCAGGTCTCGGGAGGGGCAGAGAGGCGTGGATGGCAGGCAGGATGGGTGTCACGGGAGGGGCAGAGAGGTGTGGGTGGTGGACAGGGCAGGGGACAAAGAGGTGTGGGTAGTGGGCAGAGCAGGTCTCGGGAAGGGCAGAGAGGTGTGGGTGGTGGGCAGGATGGGTGTCACGGGAGGGGCAGAGAGGTGTAGGTGGTGGGCAGAGCAGGTCTCAGGGGAGGGGCAGAGAAGTGTGGGTGGTGGGCAGAGCAGGTCTCAGGGGAGGGGCAGAGAGGTGTGGGTGGTGGGCAGAGCAGGTCTCAGGGGAGGGGCAGAGAGGTGTGGGTGGTGGGCAGAGCAGGTCTCAGGGGAGGGGCAGAGAGGTGTGTGTGGTGAGCAGGGCAGGTCTCAGGGGAGGGGCAGAGAGATGTGGGTGGTGGGCACAGCACGTCTCAGGGGAGGGGCAGAGAGGTGTGGGTGGTGAGCAGTGCAGGTCAGGGGAGGGGCAGAGAGGTGCGAGTAGTGGGCAGAGCAGGTCTCAGGGGAGGGGACAGAGAGCTGTGGGTGGTGGGCAATACAGGTCTCAGGGGACGGGCAGAAATGTTCAAGCAGTGGGCTGGGCTGAGCTGGGCAGGGGAGGGGAGGGGCAGAGAGATGTGGGTGGCAGGCAGGATGGGTGTCACGGGAGGGGCAGAGAGGTGTGGATGGTGGACAGGACAGGGACCAAAGAGGTGTGGGTGGTGGGCAGAGCAGGTCTCAGGGGAGGGGCAGAGAGGTGTGTGTGGTGGGCAGACCTTGGGGCAGAGGCTGTAGAGGCACGAGCAGCAGGCAAGGAGGCCTCAGGAGAGGAGAGGAGCGAGCAAGAGGTGGACTAGCTTCTAGGGAGCTTCCAGCGCTCATGCCCAGCCTCCCTACATGGAAGAGTCATGGGCCACCTGTTCTCTGGGTCTTCACTAACCAAGCCCCTCCCCAAGCTATGTTGATGGGAGAAGCCCTCCTGTTCATACAATGCTATCTGCGTTGATATAACTGCATTGCTTGGGGATGTGTGAATTTTTTACACCCCTAGATAATGTAGTTACATCCGATTTGTAGCATAGACTTGTCCAAAGAGAGTCAGGTGTGGGCACACACAGGGCTTTGCACAATAGCAGGCACCATGGCTTAGCTGGTTAAAGCACCTGTTTCAAAAGCAGAGGCTCCTGGATTCAGCTCCCAGGGATACCTTGCAGAGCGGCTGTTGGAGCACCTGGCATTAGCTACTGTCAGAAAACAAGGTACAGAGCTAGATGGACCATTGGGCTGACCCTGTGTGATTTTTCTTGTGGTTTAAATTACACTCACAGGCACTGATAACAGAGTTCCTGAAATTTTGGGTGTTAGGATTTGGTAGGTAAGTGGTCCAGTCCCCACACAGATGACCCCCCTCCCTCTGGGGCAAGGGCAGGTCTGAGCTCTCACACCAAATGCCTCATTGTGGCTCCCAAAATCTGTGGGCAGCTCATGTAGTTTACACCCAGGGTTGAGACCCACTTTGTGTACCGTGTCTGGGAATGAAAATCCTATACCGCCCTTGGAAATAACAAATGCAGCAGGACGTGATTCTGTCCCTGCCACAGAGCAGACAGACCAATGGAGAAATGCCATGAGTCCAGGGTAATACTTCACTGCAGTTTTACCATTTCCACTTGCTAAACTCCCTTTCAACCTTCTGGGCTCCTAGAGCAGGGGACTGAGCCTGAGCCGAGACACGGACACTGCAACTTTACTCCAGACCAAGCTGCATGACCCTGATTAATATGACACGGGCAAGCCATGGGTGTTTCATTGCACTGGGGATGTAGCCTAATGTTATGTCTACACTGTGATTAAAACACCCAGGGCACCTGTCACAAAGCCTGGGTCAGCTGTCTCAGGGTTATGGGGCTTGGGCTGCAAGACTATAACATTACAGTGCAGACATATGGACTTGAGCCCAACCTCTGAGACCCCAGCAGGGGTGAGGGTTTCTGAACCCAGGCTCCAGTGTGAATACAACTATCTGCACCACAGTTTTTAGCCCCTCAGCTTTAACTCCATGAGCCCAAGTCAGATGACCCAGGCCAGCTGTGCTGCCATTTTTATCCAAGGAGAGATGGACTCTAAGGGTACGTCTCCATTGCAATGTAAGCCCAGGTGTGGCACGCTATGCCCATATTCACCACTCTCATATAATGATGATATGGTTTGTACAAAGTCTGCCTTGTGAGGTATCATTTCAAAAGTCTTGATCTGTTGAAACTTAATATCATGTTGGATTGTGTGTGCTCACATTGGTTGGGAAATTCTCAAGTTTTGCTCTGTGTGTGTTACTGAGATATGTTATGAGGTTGGGAATTGTCCACCACAAGCCTTTCAGGTGCGACAAGGGAGGAGCCAGACTCGCTGCTGGCCCATTGAAGGTATCCACACTCCCAAGGACTATCCCAGGAACCGTGTACAATGCAGACTTCTCCGAGATATCACGGAGACAATGGACACTGCTTGACTCACATCGTAGCAAAGGAACTTCCTAGCAAGTTGGAAGAAACTATGAAAGGGGGGTAGAGACATCATGACTTGGCCTCTCTCCCTCACAACTCAACAGCTGGAAACACACCTGGAGGACAAAGACTGAACTGAACGGATTCAGAAATCAGAAGAGAATAATAATAATACATTCAAACCAAATTCCCCTACCAATTTAGTACTGGTTTTTCAGCAGACAATTTTCAGTTTGAGGAATTTTGTTTTCTCAATCAGACTTTGCCAAAGGAAGCAGGGAGAAAATGTTTGAGTTGCCTCCTTCAGAACAGCTTGGCCTAAACACTAGCTCTGGTTCACTGTTCTGGCTTTACTCAGGATGGGGGTATTTTAATTATTTGGGCAGGTCCCAGGATGTTTGGGGGAGATTATGAGGATGTTACCTTTTGAGATTAAAAAATCTGGGATTTAGACATTTAGTTTAAAACAAGGGAGGAGGTCTGAGTTTCTGAGAAGGCTTTTGTTTGCAAGAAGCAACATTGTTCCGTCTGTTATTGTACCAAAGGGGGAGATGGTTGTTGTCATGGTACAATTCCCCACTCTGGACCTTAGCATCCAAAAGATGGAGTACCAGCATGAATTCCTCTAAGCTCAATTACCAGCTTAGAACCTGTAGCGCTGCCACCAACCAGGAATTCCAGTGCATGGTACACTCTGGTCCCCCCAAAACCTTGCCCAGGGACCCCCAAGACCCAGACCCCCTGGATCTTAACACAAGGAAAGTAAACCCTTTCCCTCACCATTGCCTCTCTCAGGCTTCCCCTCTCTGGGTTACCCTGGAAGATCACTGTGATTCAAACTCCTTGAATCACAAAACAGAGAGGACAATTCACCTTCCTCCCTCCTTCTCTTTCCCCCTCCCAGACTCTTCCTGAGAGAAAGTAATCCTGGCACAGAGAGAAATCAGCCTCTCTCTCCCTCTTCCCTCCTTTCTCCCCAACAATTCCCTGGTGAATCCAGACCCAGTCCCCTGGGGTCTCACCAGAATAAAAAAAACAATCAGGTTCTTAAACAAGAAAAGCTTTTAATTAAAGAAAGAAAAAACAGTAAAAATTATCTTTGTAAATTAAAAAAAAAAATGGAATAGGTACAGGGTGTTTCAGCTATAGACACTGGGAATACCCTCCCAGCCTAAGTATACAAGTACAAAGTAAAATATTTTCAGCAAAATACCAATTTGAACTCCTTTCAGCCAAATACACATTTGAACTTCGTCCAACCAAATACACATTTGCAAATAAAGAAAACAACCATAAGCCTAACTCGCTTTATCTACCTAGTACTCACTAGTCTGAACTTATAAGAGCCTGTATCGGAGAGATTGGAGAGAAACCTGGTTGCACGTCTGGTCCCTCTGAGCCCCCAGAGAGAACAACCACCAAACACTAACAGCACACACACAAACTTCCCTCCCTCCAGATTTCCCTCCCTCCAGAAAGTATCCTGTCCCCTGATTGGTCCTCTGGTCAGGTGACAGCCAGGCTCACTGAATTTGTTAACCCTTTCCAGGCAAAGAGATATGAAGCACTTCTGTTCTATTAACTCTTACTTATCTGTTTATGACAGTTGTCTATAAAGGGGAGGTGAAGACTAAATGCATCTGATGAGGATGGAATTTAAACCCATGCGTGCAGAGCACAATGGATTAGCAGTCCAGCACCTTAACCGCTTGGCCACCTCATCTGAGATATCAAGAAAGAGACAGGAGGAGAAATCTAAGTCCAGCAGAGATGGGGACACTAAGGAGTTTCTAAATACTAAGCAGAAGCAGGGGCTGAATGAGTTCCCCCCTCCCATCTAGTGACAAGCTTGGGGAAAGACTTCAGGAACAAACCGTGTTTGCATAGACACATCTACTCTGCCTACCTATGCAGCGTGATGGGGCCACTTTCCCAAAATGACCAGTTTCAACTGGTGGGTTAAAATCACTTAAGGATTGAATGGAATGAAATATTATCCTTCCTCCATGAGTGAAGAGCAGCAGAACATACCTAGTCAGTCTTGATGGAGGGATAGGTGGGTGAGGAATAGCTTTTATTGGACTTCGTAAAAGTGATTGAGAACATCATCTTAAAACAGTGGTTCCCCAAACATTTCATTCTGTGCCCTCTTATCCATGGCTGTGGACCCTCGGAAGCCACAGTCAAGAGCCAAAGCTGGGAGTGGGGCTGTTGCTTACTGGGGAGAGGGGTGCAGACAGGGCTAAGGGGGTAGACGCCGAACTGGGAGCCAGAGGCCCAGGGTGAGGGTGAGGTTGTGGAGGAGCTGGGACAGAACGGGGCTGAGTGGTGCTCCCTCCATGGGGCTGGCTCAGGCCCTGAGGTGCCCCCATGAATGTTCCTCTGTGTCCCCGTAGGAGTCATGCCCCACGTTTTGGAGACCACTGAATCCTACTTGCTAATCAGTGGCTAGTGATGCCAAAGCCCAGGGAAAAGGAGAACAAGTGCAGGGCCCCCAGCACTGGAACCATGTGAAGGGGCTGCAGGAGAGGGTCATGGCTGGTGGCACAGGGAGTTAAGAGCAAAGGGGGCTTGGGACGGGGCAGGAGTTAGGGGTGAAGGAGACGCAAGGACTGGGAGTGCAGGAGCTAGTGGTAAAGGGGGAGTGGGGATCATCCAGGGGCAATGGGGAAGTGCCAAAGTACAAGCTTTGCCCAGGGCTCCATTTTCCCTAATGCTGGTCTGAGCAAACAATTGGAAATGACCCTTCAGTGAGACCAGAATCATAGTGAAGAAAAGCCCCTTTGTTAAGTGGTTGTGGCTGAGTGCTTAGGGAGATGGGTTAAAAAACACTGGGCATCTTTCTGTGGAGGTTTGATTCTTGCCTGCTAGGTAAGGCTGGTGTGTGGTGTCTTCATGGCTGTACTTTCAGTGTCTGATCACCCACAGTGCCACAGGGAGCCAAGTCTAGACATATTCAGAGGCTCTATGCCAGGGTTTATCAAATTTCCTTTCACTACAACCTCCTTCTGCCAAAAAACACTTACTACATAACCCTGGAAAAAGGGACCAAGCCCCTCCCCACTGGGCAGAGGCGGGGAGACTAAGCCCTGCCCCAGTTGGGGGAAGGCAAAACCAGAACTTGTGGGATTCAGCCCTGGGTGTTGGGGATTAGACTTTTGGCTTCAGCCCCAGGACCCAACAAGTCTAACGCCAGCCCTGGCGACTCCATTAAAACAGGGTTATGACCCGCTTTGGGGTCCTGACTCACAGTTTGACAACCACTGCTCTATGCTGAGGGGAGAGAGGTTTTCTGTGGGTGTAGTTAATCCACTTCCCAAGAGGTGGCAGCTATGTCAGTGGGAGAAGCTATATGGGTGGGTGTGCAAGCTGTGGGGTTTACCACATTTAAGAAGTTTAATCAAACCCCATTTTTAAAACCACCTGTGGTCTGCGAATGGCAAAGGAGCTCGATGGAGCAGGGTCTGTCCTTCAAAGTCCTGGAGATCACAATTCCATGCTGCTGTTGTGGTGGGGGTATAGCTCAGGGGTAGAGTGCTTGACTGCGGGTCAAGTGGTTCTTGGTCCAAACCCAAGTGCCCTGTTATAACCAACCTTCTTTCTTTTCTTTTTTAAAGAAAAAGAAAAACATTTTCATTTTCATTCTCCATTATGTTCAGGAGCTCCACTATACGGGGATGCTTGATATTAATGTAAACACTCAACATTTCACTGTCCAAATGCATAAAAAAACTAGCAAAGCTGTCCATCAGCTGAAATCAGTTCCAATCCTCTAAGAGTCTAGTTTATGTTTTCATCAATTAAACAAAGGTATCATACGAATGTACATTTGCAGATCCCTCTTCTCCAGGAGCTATGCTGTGCAGAAGAACTAGAACCACATCCAGCTACAGTTCAGGAGTCTGATGACCAAAGAGCCAACTAATGTTCTGAGGCTGGAGAAAAATGCCTTCTAGTGAGCTACTGAAAGACCTCAACCTGTTTAGCTTATCAGAAGAAGATTGAAAGGTGACTTCACTGAAGTGTTGAATGGCCTTAATGGAGAGAAAAGATTGGGTATGAAAGGGCTCTTTAATCTAGCAGAGAAAGGCATAACAAGACCCAATGGCTGGAAGGTGAAAAGAGAAAAATTCATATTACAAATAAGAGACAAATATTCAACAGCGAGGATGATTCACCACAGGAACAAGCTACCAAGGAAAGTGATGGATTCGCCATCTCCTGATGTCATTTAAGGAAGACTAGATGCCTTTCCGGAATGTGTTTGCCCCAAAGGTAGCTCTAGTATCATACAGGAGGCGTGTGATATGCAGGGAGTCAGATTAGATGCTCTAATGGTCTCTTCTGGCCATAAAGTTGACTAATTTCTAAAAAACTGAGTATAGCATTGGCAGCAGCAACCGATGTTTTCCTGTCTAGCCGGCTTGCTTCCTAGAACAAACGCTTCTTGATTGGGGTGATCCACAGGGAGTAGCTCAAACCTCCAAAGTGCCTGGCCAGGGGCAGGACATTAGCACAGCAAGGGAGGGGTGTGGCAGTGACATCACAAAGGCCTTTTGCAGGACCTCAGACTATTGGTCATAGGTGGTGGGGAGGTGGTGACCTCACAGAGAGATGCTGACATCAGACAGGCAGGACAGGGGTGGGGGCCAAGGAAACCTCAGAGACCTCTGTGGCTTTGCTTCAGCAAGTCTCCTTCTTCAGGTCTCTCTTTGAGGACTGAGAGAGTATTTGTGTTCACGTATATGAGTGTCAGGAGGAACCTCTTTCCAGTTTTCTCCTTCCATTTTCCTGGTTTTACTAGAAAACAGCCGTCCCTGTTTAGAAGGTAAGAGCCTCCTGGAGGTTTGAAACCTGTTCAGTCTGATCCATCTGATGACAGTTGAATTCTAGGCATGGAAAACACGAGCTTAAGGAGGCAGAATTTTATTCCGCACCTGGGATTTTGTCCCATAGAATCGCTGAGGACATTAGGGTTTGTCCTTTTTTGTTTCACCTTTTCCTCCATCCATCCCTCCATCCTTTGTCTTTGTCTCTTGCTTCTTTTGTCCTTTCGCCTGTTCCCCTCCCAACACCAGGAGCAGTGTGTGTGTGGGGGGTAGTGTTGTGGGGGAGTGCTCAACAGCTCCCACTGTGGGAGCTCCACCCAAAAATATGAGGCTGAAATAGTGCTTGGGCAGTGATCCCCACCGGTGACCTGGGCCATCCTTTGGGCTCTCTGGTGAGAACTCTCAGCCTCCCATCCTCAGTCTCTACCGTGATTGGCTGAGCAGAGGGTTATTGACAGGGAGGAGAGTCAGGTCCTTGTTGTTCTCTTTTAAGACCAGGGAAATAAGTCATAAACAGTCATATGTTTGACAAATTTTGTTGCTTCTCTGCATTAATGATCTCTGAGCAGTTCATGATTCTCTCCAACATTGCAGTTCTCCTCAAATACTTGCTGAATAATTACTGTGCACTGTTGTTGGTCTGGAGCTCATTTGAGAACACTTTACTCAAGTGATTCAGTGTTTGAAATTCAAGATCTGATGGTTAGTTTGAAAATCAGGGCGCTTGGGTCCTATTCCCAACTCTGCCACTGGCTGGCTGTGTGACCTAAGACAAGTCAATTCTCCTTTCTCAGCCTTAGCTTCTCCCTCTTTCAAGTAGGGATAATAATGATCCGCTCCTACCTATCTCACAGTGGGTGGAGGATGAGGATCCACTGGAGAATGTCACTAGGAGTAGTGCATAATATGAGGTGTCCTATCACATTTACTCAGAGCAGATTATGACATAATAGACTAGCTGAAATAGTCTATTATATTTGTATTTTTTTATTTTGAAATTATTAAGAGCATCAACTACTTAGCTCAGATCGAAGCATCTTAGCTAATGTTTGTGATCTAAGTGTCTCCTCTTTGTGTGCGACAAGACAATTTAACACACTCTGACAAACAGGAGATGCTTTTGTTTTGCAACAAAATATTTTTTGCAAAGAACTTTCATCCCACTTGTTTTGATTTCGAGAAACAAACTGGTTTAGTCTGAAGGGGATTTTCTGACAGAAATGGTTTCAATGAAATTTCCCCACCATCTCGATTCCTGGGCTCTATCCCTGCCTCTGGGGGGGTTTGCTGTTTGTTAGAACAGGAGTCAGGACTGGTGGCTTCTCTTTCTGGCTCTGCCACTGCCTTGCTGTGTAGGCCCTTGGGTAGGTCACTTCCCTTCTCTGTACCTCAGGCTCCTCCCCATCTGTCCAATGGGAACAGGGACAATTCTCAAACTCTGGGCAGTCATGAGCTTGAGTGAGATAAGGGGCGTTAAAACCCTCTGTGAAGGAGAAAGGGGAGTTTCACGGTGTTTAGCACCAAGGAATTCTAAAGTTTGCTAAAATGTCTAGTCTGTGGAAACAAGAAATGGTCGGGACCAAACTTTTTAACCACTGCCTTTTTTAAGTCCATTCAGGGATGTGAGTCCCTGTCTCTTAGGTACCTGGGGTTCTTTGCCAGCAGGACAGAAGAGGTTCCTGCCTCTGTTTTTGTGGCCTAAACAAACCAGGTGTTGTGCCCCAGGTCTCCTCTGAGATACCTGAAAAAGAACATCTTCCCATCCATGAACAGGACAGGACCTATCTTTGAAAGGGGAACAAAGAGACCCCTGAGACTTACAGACTAGCTAGCCTTACTTCCATAGCTTGAGAGATACTGGAATACATTCTTAAACAATCAGTTTGTCAGCAGCACCTACAGGATACTTTGGTTCTTAGGATTAGTGAGCGTGGATTTGTCAAGAACAAATCATTCCAAACCAATCCTCTTTCCTTCTTTGGCAGGGCTCCGGGCCTAGTGGAGGCTGGTAAACAGTAGATGGGATCTAGCTCGGTGTTATTAAGGCTTTTGACAGAGTCCCGTAGGACATTCTCACAAGTAAACGAGGGAAATGCGGTCTAGATGCAATCAGTGTGATGTGGGTGCAGAGCTGTTGAAAGCCCAGACTCCAAGAGCCCTTCTCCATGTCTGGCTGTCCAACAGAGAGGGTGTACCTGTTGGGTCCGGCAGGGATCAGTCCGGGGTCTGGTACTATTCAATATTTTCATTACTGATTTGGAAAATGGAGTGGAGAGCATGCTTCTAAAATTTGCAAATGACACCAAGCACTTTGGAGCACAGGACTGGAATTCAAAATGCCCTTAACAAACTGGAGAATTGGTCTTCTTGAGCCAAACTCCATAGCTGGGCCCCTCTCTCTAGACTGGGATGAAGTGAAACCCCAGAGCCAAACACTCCTCCTCCTCCTGGGCAGTGCGCTCCGCCCTTGAATGGTCAGATGCTGCTTAGCACTGTCAGAGCAGCTTTGGCTGGGGGATTCTCCCAGCACTTTCCAATAGCGGGAAAGTATGAAATCCCCATCAATGGAACTCAGGAGTCCTGACTCCCAGTCCCCTGGTCCAGTGACTCCAGCGGAGCACACTCCCTCTCATAGGCAGGGGGAGCGGCCATGAGGGCCTGCTTGTAATTGCCAGCTGTGAGAGGGAGTGTGCAGCAGTGGTTAGCAAAGGGGCCTGGAAAGAAGGACTGCTGGGTCCCATCCATCCTTCTGACACTTGGTGTGACCCTGAGCCAGTAGCTTCCCCTCCCCAGGCCTGTTTCTCATCAGTAGGGTTGGGGTCACAGTCCCGACAGCCCAGGGGGGTGGGGAGGCTCCAGGAAGGTGTGTAAAGTGCTGGGATTTCAGGATCCCGGAGGCGCTGTCACCCCTGCACTAGGGTGATGTTCTGCACCCCCTGCTGCTGGCCAAGTTTCTCCTTTCCCTGGCAATAAGACAGACTCTTGTTTTCCCAGCCAGCCGATCACCCAGTGTCATCACCCTGCCTGCTGGCTGGGCAGGGTAACTCCTCAGGTCACCACCCCCCTCTCCAGCCTGCCTTGGGCTTGGAGAGTGAGGAGAAGGGCGAGGGATGATATTGAACATCCTCCATCCATCACTTCATCACCAGAGCAAGTGAGTGGCATTAGGGTTCCTCGGTGACGTCCCCTGTCTGTCTGGGGAGAGGCAGAAAGAAGGGGAGAGAATCTCTCCCAAAGGAGATTGGATTTGCAAAGAGCCTCCAGGAGCCCCTCACTCTCATACCGGGGAAGGGCTTCTCCAGAGCCGTCTCCAGCGTGTTTGGCAAGATCCTAGCAAAGGGGCTCCCAGCCCTTCCCTTGTGGGAGACTGTTCCCCAGGCTGAGAGTCTCTGAGCTGGACCAGACCTGGGGAGCTGCTGAGCATAGAAATCAATGGGAAACGAGAGGGCTCTGGCCTTGCTATGCCTAGGGACTTTAAAGTGGGGAATGGTTTCCCAGGAGAAGTCCGGATTCCTGGGTTCTGTTCCTTCTCCAGCCTGGGCAGGGGGTGGGATGGGGAGGTGTGAGTGTGTCCTGGGCTGGCAGGAGGGAGCTGCTTGTCCAAAGTGACTGATGGTCTTTGTGACTGACCCCAGTGCTCGAAAAGGACGAGACTCCCCGGTTCTTGCAGCCCCAGGGATGATGAGGGGGAAGGTTGAGGGGGAGCAGATCATGCAATGAACTCCTGCCAGTGTGTGTAGCCTGCACTCCCTGCACCTCTGTGTGGGGAGGAGGAGCTGCTCTGGCTGGGGCAGGGATGGAGAGAGACCAAACAGGCTGGTTAGTGAGAGGCTGCCTTGACCCCAGACTTACACCTGCTCCCCACTCGGTTCCAGGATGGCCAGGATCCTGAGGATTTTCAGGAAGAAGGCTCCGAGGTGGCTCCAGAGCCTGAGGGAAGCAGCTGCCATCTTCCCCAGGAGTGGAGCAGCCCCTCCATCCCCACTGGCGGGGAAGGAGCTCCTGGCTGGGCTGGGAGGTGGAAGTGCCCAGCCTTCTGGAAGAGGAAACCTGCTCCCAGCGCAGGCGCCGAGGTGGGAGAGGCACTAGCCAGGCCAAAATGGAGCTGGGCCAGGATGCGGCTGGGCAGGCGGGACCCAGCCCAGGAGCAGAACCAGGCAGGTTGGTGTCAAGGCTTGTTGTGTGGGCAGCAGCGGCCCCAGGAACCCAGCTCTGATTTCCAGCAGGAGGCATCACCCTGCCTGGTCAGTGGGGACCTTCCAGCCTTCCCAGGGCAGGAGGTGGAGGATCCCAGCCCCAGCAGCTCGGCCTGCTCCCCATGGGACAGCAGCAGCACCTGGTACTAGGACAGCAGTGAGGCCGACGGACACTTCTGCTTTGTTCCAGGTGAGAAGCCAGGCTGGGCTCAGGGAGAGGTGAGGAGGGGGCTGTGAACACCTCAGGCCCAGGCCCTCGAGCAATGCTATGGGGGCGGGTCCTCAGATCAGGTGTCTGGCCTGAGCCACTGAATCCCACAGACACTAGATGCTGCCACCTTAACCCTTGGTGCTCCATTGGGTGGGGGTGGGAGGCACCTCCCAGGGAGTCCAGGACAGTGAGGGAGGGGTCTCTTTGCTAGGGACTCCTGAAGGAGTTGGGGGCTGATGACACTGAGGCTACTTGGAATCAAATACATTTGAGACACAAGTACACAGCCCATATTCATAACTTCAAATACAAAAATGGTACACACATACAGCCAGCATAATTATAACCAGCAAATCATAACCTTGTCATAGACACCTCACACGCCAACCTTTGCACAATATTTGCTGCACATATATAACAGTGGTGGCAACAATGATCTCTGTGGTCCCAGTTCATATTAATAACATCACAGAAGGCTATAGAGAAGTGGGAGGGAGGCATCTTCCAGCCGGGGTGTCTCATCCGTTTCTCCCCTGCCGCTTGGGTCAAGGTGAGAAGGGAGTGAAACTTGCCCAGCTGAAAGTTTTGCGCTCGGCCTTGAAGATTAAGCCCGAGCCCCCGGCATGGCTAGGTCGGGGTTGTCCTGGGCTCTGGGGGGGAAGGCTCAGCTTGGAGAAGGGGCAGGCGAGGGGATTTTGTCTCTGATAGATAAGGGCTTTGTCAGTAGGAAGCTGTAGGTCACATGCTGGGGGTGACAGTGGGGTTTGAGCTGGGGCAGCAGCAGCAGGGGAGCAACGTGTGTGTGTGTGTGTGGGGGGGGATTCAGTTGGTAGAAATGAACCTGCCAAGCCGCTCCCTCTGCTGGAGCAAAAGTCTCTCATTTATCTCCTCAACTCCCCTCAATGAAAGTCTCCACCCCTCCCCTGGCGCTGAGAGACCCCCTCACTCCCAGGGAGATTTGTAATTGTTCTAACTCTTCCTTGGCCTTCTCCAAATAGTTTTCCCAGAAAAAGAATCAAGGACATTTCAAATGAGAAAAACAAAACAAACCAGAGAAACCCCCACCACACACAGTTTGGGTCTGAATTTTTCTACTGAAATTTGGAGACAATAAAACTCATCCCTGTGTTGGCCAGAAACCAAAGCTAGACCTCCCCTGCTGTAGCTGTGACTTCTGCTACCAAACAACCAATGCGCTGACTCCTATTGTGAGACATTTCTCTGCACAATACTGCTGCTAATCCAGTTACTGACTCCAGGGAACATTTTCCTTAGCCTGGTTCCATGTGTCACTGGTTTCTCTAGCAAAGATCAGTCCCTGACCCTGTGGTCCAGACATCTTCATTCACATCAAGCTTGAAGTTGAGAATCATTTCCCATTCCCGCTCTGTGGGAGGGGAGACTTTTAAACGCGCTCTCTGTGCGACTGCACATGGCTAAGCAAAGAGAACAAACCCAAATCCCCCCCTGTGCTTTGGGAGCCAGGTTTGCGGTGGGAATTCTGTAGTTCAGGTGACTTCAAGCCTGGGCATTGGGATTCTTTACCAGTTTCTCTGGCATTGGGGCATTTTTGTGCTCACAGCTGTGATGGCTGCGTGGTTAAGGCATTTGAGTCAAAATCCAATAGGGTTCTTCTGCTCAGGTTTGAATCCTGATCACAGTGAGGCCTGTGTTTTAGCCAGTCTTTCACCCAGGCAATATCTCTCTACAACCCCTAAGACACTCTCAATTCTCTCCCCACCCCAAGTAAATCCTGTTCTGCTCCTTTCATAGAGATGCCTGAGACACCACCTCACACTGTGTCCCTGAGGTGTCAGGCAAACTCTCAGCACCTGACGCCTCTGCCACTCACCTGGTGCCCCATAGATTAGGCATAGCCCTGGTTCTCCTCCTCCCCCTAGAGTGCGAAAGGAGCCAAGTCAGTGACTCCATGGGAGCTATGGGGCTGGAGAACCAACAGAGAAAAAATAGGTGCTCAGCACCCACTGGCAGCCAGCTCCCCCCCGCCCCATTACAGACCTTGCTGACAAGCTCCTCCTCTTCCCCTTCAGCACCTCCCACCTGCCAGTGATCAGCTGTTCAGTGGGGTTCAGGAGGCACTGGGTGGGGAGTGGGAGGAGCAGGGAGAGGAAGAGGTTGGGGAGGGAGAGGAATGAGGCAGGAAGGTGCAGGATGGGAAGAGATGGGACATGGGTGGGGGCTTGAGGGAAGGGGTGGAGTGGGGGCAGGGCCTGGGGTGGGAAGGGGAGATTTGTTCTGGACCCCAGACCCTTCTAGAGCCGGCCCTGAAGGGAAACTCTGACTATCACAGTGACAATAAAACTGACCACCATTGCGGGGGAGACAGAGGGAGATCCACACTCATCAGGTCCCTTCTGATAAAGAAAACTAACCCCAGGCCCAAAAGCCGGGTCTTGATCAAGCTAATAATTACATCAAGGCCATAGGCCTCAATCATACTAACATTTAAAGAGTAAGGAAGATAATTTTTACTAACTCACCTGAGGCTCACTCTCTGATTTTAATATACACTATCATAACACTATTAAATGCTGCTAACACTACTATAACAATCAAATGCTGCTATAAGGGGATAAACTAACATGAAATCCCTTAAATAACCTTAAATAACCAATCTATCACTGCCAGAATAGACTAACAGCTGTTGGGCCATCATAGTTCATTAAGTAGCTCATGTAAGCATAAAAGATAACTCCTAATAACTTGGCCAAAAGAACAAACAACATGTATTTTTGGACCCAAGTTCCTCAAAAAAGCTTAAGTAACAGCTGTATGACCACAAGTAAAGGATAACCGGAGTGTCAAGGTCTTGGCAAATGCGAGAACTTCCTATGGGGAAGTAGAAAAGGACAAGCTTTGCAATTTTTAGCTCTTTTTGCAATATATAAAAATAATTAATTGTTTTGAAAAGATGTCATATATTAGCCAAATAAGGTAATGACGGATGTATAAGCTCATATGATAATTTGTAGTTTTAGGCTTTATAAGCACAGGTATCACTGCTGTAAGGTAGAGCGACTTACCCCTTGCTAGGGGACCTGTCGTCTCTCCGTGCATATGCATGTATTCTCTGATTAATCAATAAAGGAGCCTCAGGCTGTCTGATCAACTCAACACGGTGGTGGTCATTTTCCACGACACTTCTCTCCCCCAAGGTGAACCAGACACTGCTCTCTCCTGGCTCTCACTCTAGCAGCTGGACGCCAAGGAGCCATTTCCCCACAGAAAGTGCATTGAGTGCCCCTGTGGTGCTGGGGGGCTGGCGCTGCTGCTGCTTGTGGGGCTGGCGGGGGGTTGATGTCTGCACAGACTCTCAGCTGCCAGGCCGGAGGGGGCACTTGGGACCTTACCAGACTGGCGCAGTGAAGACAGGGGGTTGACAGAGCAATACAGACGCTCTCAAGAGCACGGAGCAGCAGCCGCCCATGCAGCCAGGGAATGAACATTTCTCACAGCCTGGAGCTGAGAGGGAGGTGGCAGTTGCTTTTCCAGCTCTTCGGGGACAGGCCTGGTCAGCCAACAGACACTTCTTACTCACTACAGCTAAGGGCGTTGGGTTCCTCCGGTGGGAGGAGTATGGAGCAGCCATTCATTTTCCTGTTTGCACTCCTCTGCCGTGTGAAAATCAGGGAGGGGAGGAAGAAGCCCCACTTCCCTCCTGGAATGACGTCCAGTGAGGGAAGCCAGGACAACAGGGTGGGGCGGCAAGTGGGGGCCAGACTCTCATCGCCAGGGTCTAGTCTAGCTCAGGGTCCAGCTTAACTTCCTCCCTGCACCACTGCCTCCCAGTCCCTTTCCACCACTAGGTCAACCCGGGCACTAGGGCAGGAACAGGGTGAGGAAGCAAGTCAAGTGGAGAAAGGGAGGCAAAAGCGAGTCTTGTCTTCATGGGCCGCTCACAATGACGTTGTTTTTGTGTGCAACTGCTGCAAAAACATCCTGGACAGAGAAGCAACAGGCCAAAATAAACACATATGACTGCCAAAACAGATCTGCTGGGTGAGCATTAGTCTGAAAAGCTAAGGGTCCATGGATCAATCCCAGGCTTTGGCTGGTTCTTGCATCATCTTTGTGCAGGGGCAGCTTGTTTTCTATCAATGCCTGCACCCAAAGTGAGCAGGGCTGTCCTGGGGCAAAGCAATTTTGAGGGCCCCTTCCATTAAAAAAAAGTTGCAATACTGTATTCTCGTGGGGCCCCTGGAGGGCCTGGGGCAAATTGCCCCACTTGCCTCCCTTCTGGGTGGCACTGAAGGTGAGTCTCTGATCTTAGGCTCTGCAGTAGGAAAACATAGAATGAGCTTCTGCCGCTAGTTGGCCCACCTGACCTTTAAGGATGAGAGCTGTCTTTCCCAACATGGCAGGAAAAGAGCAATGCAGGGTGACCCTCAGGAATGGTGCCAGAGGGCTGCTGGGCAGTGACAGGCAGGGATTAGGGATGAAAACTCCTCTGCGCAGCTGAGCAAGGGCAGTAGCAGGGAAGGGTCATCTGTGAAAATGACTGTGTGGAAGGTGGAAGGGATTTGGGGGCCCAGGAGGTGCTTGATGCTCAGTGCCTTGGAGCAGCTGGACTTGGACATGATGGGTGTTCAGGAAATGCATATTAACAACTCTAGGGTAGCTCAATAGGCAGAAGGTGATTGGAGAAAGGGCCTCCTGGCCAGGGAAGAATGATGGGGCTGGAGTCTTGTTTTTCACATTTGCAGTGCGAGTACAGAAGGTGGTGGAGCTCCAACCAGGGAGGGCATTACTTGTGCTCTGTGGCACTGGTTACTGCTAAATTAGTGTGTATGGTCCCCAGTTAAGGCATGAGAGGGAAGATCAAAGGCTCCCTTCCTCTGGACTGCATGATGTTTGTTGTTGAGGATTTTAATTGTGTCAGCCGGCCTGAGGACCGCTGGTTGCGTTTTCCCGACTGTCAGAGGAGACATTTTTACAATGAGCACTACCTGGCACAGGTCTGTAGTGAGGTCAGCTTAGAGTCGCTCACTCCAGCCACAGAGGGGGTTCACTTTTCTGCAGGGACAGACCAGGACTCTCATTGACCAGATTTATGTTTAGCTTTTGTGTCTTTAGCATGTTGCTTCTCAGATTCTTTCTTGGCCTGACTTGTTAGACTTTGACACTTAACAGGCCAGAGTTTGTGCACCTTCCTATTATCTTCACTAGGATTTGATTTCCAAATTTTGAGGGATGACCTTTTGCCTCTAAAAGCCTCCATTACTCGGCCTTTTACCTAGGGTGGTGAATTCCCATGTGAGCACACAGTGCCCCTGTCCACCACACATGCTGAACACACATCAACTGCACCAAAAGAGACACAAACTGCACACTGAGGAGACAGTTGGTTTGTTTCCAGGTTGCTTTTATTTCCAAAGATGCTGAAGTGTGATCTCTCTTCTTTTTCCGTGGGCAGAAATGCAATGGAGGAGACTCTCACATCCCTGAGCTGCCAGGAGACCGTGGCAGGAAGAAAATGCATTGCAATGAAATTTAAGAAACATTCATAAATAATTTAACAATGAGAAGTAATTAAATAAAAAAAATCCAATGGACACACATGCTGGTGTCTTGTTCCCACCCCAGAGAGCGAGGGGCAGGGAGTGTGTGAAAGGCAGGTGGTTAAATCTGAGAGAGCATATTCATATTTCATACAAGTTAAACAAATTATAGCAGCCAGCTACAAAATACTCCACTTGGTAACATCAATACAGAATATATAAATCTACAAGCAATACAGCCATACACAGCTAAGACAGGGTGTCCACTTAATACCAGAGTTCCCACGGCCAAATAGCTGGAAGTGCCATCACAGTCACTGCTAAACGAAACAACATTGTGCAGAACCAGGAGCAGGCTTGCTGTGCCATTAGGAAGGCCTGCAGGAGACTCAGCAAATCAATCTATGATTCTGTGCTTCTGCTTAATAGTTACCAAGTGTGATTAGTGAAAGGGTGGGCGGGTAGCTCCCTTGTTTGGACACCCAGACAGCCAGTAGCTATAAAATCCCTCTCAGGCCTGGTCAACACTATGACTTTAGGTTGAATTTAGCAGTGTTACCTCGATTTAACCCTAGACCCACCCACACGACAAAGCCCTTTTTTTCAACTTAAAGGGCTCTTTAAATTGATTTCTTTACTCCACTTCCAACGAGGGGATTAGCACTGAAATCGGCCTTGCCCGGTCGAATTTAGGGTAGTGTGGATGCAACTCAATGGTATTGGCCTCTGGGAGCTATCCCAAAGTGCTCCATTGTGACCGCTATGGACAGCGCTCTCAACTCAGATGCACTGGCCAGGTAGACAGGAAAAGGCCCACAAACTTCTGAATTTCATTTCCTGTTTGGCCAGCGTGGCGAGCTGATCAGCACAGGTGACCATGCAAAGCTCATCAGCATGATGTGCACATTGCCGGGACACATTGCCCTGCCCGTACTTTGTGAGAAGTCTATGACCATGTCTATGTCCTCATCACGCTCGTCACTGCACTGCTGTAGCCTCCTTGCTTGGTTTTGCTTTTGCAGCTTCTGGTTCTGCGCTGAAAAAAGGCATGAAACAATTGTCTGCCAAGGCTCTGATGGAAGGAGGGGCGATGATGGCATGGCTTACAGGGAATTAAAATCAACAAAAGGGTGGCTTTGCATCAAGGAGAAACACAAACAACTGTCACACAGCATGGTCCCTCAAGGATTGAACTCAAAACCCTGGGTTTAGCAGGCCATTGATTTCACAGAACAAATCAGGTCAATTTCTTGTTTTGACCCATCCGGCTTTTACATCTTAGGCTGGTTGTACAACTGCTAGCCATCGTCATCTCCTGGTTGCTCACCAGAAGATGGTACAGTATGACTGCTGGTCAACATCATCTCCTGGGTGCTTGACAGAAGATGGGAATGACCTGGCTGAGTCACTCTCATTTTTACCCAGGTGCCCCTGGCCGACCTCACCAAGGCCAGCCAGGAGCACTCATCAGCTGATGATAGCAATGACAACCCACCACTTTGCACCATCTGCCACCAGGAAGGGGAGATTGGTGTTCAGCGCTGCAGCACCCTGTCTACCACCAGCATGCAGTAGACATAGGGTGACATGGAAAAAAAAAGGCGAGAAACGATTTTTTTCCTTTTTCTTCTGGGGGCGGTGTGGGGTAGGAGAAGGGTGGTCCCTGGGTCCCCTAACCTTAGCTCCACTTGTCCTGCCCCTGGGGCCCCTAACCCTAACTCCAGGGGCCCTGCCCGTGGGCCCTGTAAACCTAATTCCAGGGGCCCTACACGTGGGACCCCTAAGCCTAGCTCCAGGGGCCCTACCCCTTGATGCCCTAACTATAGCTCCAGAGACCTTACCCGTGGGTCCCTAGGCCCTAGCTCCAGAGGTCCTACCTGTGAGGCCCCTAACACTAGCTCCAGGGACCCAACCCGTGCTGCCCTTAACCCTAGTTCCAGGGGTCATACCTGTGGGATCCCAACCCTAGCTCTAGGGGTGCAAACCCTGGGGCCCCTAACCCTAGCTTGAGGGGCCCTACCAATGAGACACCTAACCCTAGCTCGAGGGGCCCTACCCATGGCACCCTAACCCTAGCTCTCGCGGCCCTACCCGTGGAACCCCAAACCCTAGCTCCAGGGGCCCCATCCCTGGGGAAACTATCCCAAGCTCCAGGGGCCATACCCCTGGAGCCCCTAACTCTAGCTCCAGGGGCCTAACCCTTTGGCCCCCAACCCTAGTTCTAGGGGCCCCACCTCTAGGACCCCTAACCCTAGCTCCAGGGGGCACATCAGTGGGGCCCCTAACCCTAGCTCCAGGGGCTCAAAACGTGGGCCCACTAACTCTGGCTCCAGGGGCCCTACTCCTGGGACATCTAACCCTAGCACCAGGGTTCCTACCCGTGGGGCCCCATCTCTAACTCCAGGGGCCCTGCCTGTAGGGCCTATAACCCTAGCTCCAGGGTCCCCATCCCTGAGATCACTAACCCTAGCTCCAGTGGCCCCATCCCTGGGGACCCTAACACTGGCTCCAGGGGCCTTACCTCTGGGGCCCCTAACCCTGGCTCCAGGGGCCCTACACGTAAGACCCGTAACCCTAGCTCAAGGGGCTCTACCCCTGGGACCCCTAACCCTAACAGCATGGTTCCTACCCTTTGGGCCCCTAACCATTGATCCAGGGGCCCTGCCCTTGGCCCCTAAGTCTGGCTCCAGGGGCCCTACACGTGTTGCCCCTAACCCTAGGTCCAGGAGCTCTACCCCTGGGACCTCTAACACTAGTTTCAGGGGCCCTACCCGTGTGGCCTCTAACCCTGGCTCCAGTGGCCATACATGTGAGGCCCCTAACCCTGGCTCCAGAGGCCCTACTCGTGGGGCCAATAACCCTAGCTCAAGTTGCCCTACCTGTGGGGACCCTAACTCTGGCTCCAGGGGCCCTATTCATGGGACTCCTAACAACAGTTCCAGGGGCCCTACAAGTTGAGCCCTTAACCCTAACTACAGGGGCCCCACCCCTGGGACCCTTAACCCTAGCTTCAGGGATCCCATTCTTGGGGCCTCTAATCCTAGCTCAAGGGGCCCTACCCCTGGAAACTCTGACGCTAGCCTGAGGAGACCCACTCCTAGTATCCCTAACACTAGACACAGGGTCTCTACCCTTGAGATCCCTAACCCTACCTCCAGAGGCCCTAACCGTCGGTCTCCTAACCCTAGTTACATCGGCCCGACACGTGGAACCCCTAACCCTAGCTCTAGGGGTTCCACTCCTGGGACAACTAACAGCAGCTCCAGGGGTCCATTCCCTAGGGATCCTAACCATAGCTCCAGGGCCCCATTCCTGGGGCCCCAATCCATAGCTCTTGGGCCTTACCCGTGGGGTCCCTAACTCTAGCTCCAGAGACCCTACCCATGGGTCCCCTAACCCTAGCTCCAGGGGCCCACCCCTGGGACCCTTAAGCCTAGCTCCAAGGCCTCATCCCTCCAAGGCCACAATTTGTAACTCCAGGGGCCCTAACCGTGGGGCCCCTAACTCTAGCTCCAGGGGCCCTGCCCGTTGGGCCCCTAACCCTAGATCCAGGGGCCTTACCCGTGGGGACACTAACCCTAGCTCCAAGATCCCCATTCCTTGAGCCCCAAACCCAAACTCCAGGCACCCTACAAATGGGGCCACGAACCCTACCTCCAGGGACCCTAGATGTGGCCCCCCTAACCCTTGCTCCAGGGGCCCTATCCCTGGGACGCATACCCTAGCTCTAGGGGCCCTACCCATGGGGCCCTAACTCTATCTCCAAGTGCCCTTTGCGTGGGGCCCTTAACCATATCTCCAGGGGCTCTACTCGTGGGAAACCTAACCCCTATTCCAGAGGCCCTAACCATGAGGCCCCTAACCCTAGCTACATGGGCTTTACCAGTGGGGCCCCTATCCCTAGGTGCAGGGGCAATACCCGTGGGGACCCTAATCCTAGCTCCAGGGGCTCCAACCCTGGGACCCCTAACTCTAACTCCAGGGGAAATACCCGTGGGGCCTCTAACCCTAGCTCCAGGAGACCTACCCATGGTGCCCATAACCCTAGTTCCAGAGGCTAAACCCATGGGACCTCTAAACCTAGGTCCAGGGTCCCTACCCCTGGGTCCCCTAACCCTAGCTCCAGAGGCCCTAACTATGGGGCCTCTAACCCTAGTTCCAGGGGCCCTACACGTGGGGACCCTAATCCTTGCTCCAGGGTCCCTACCACTGGGATCCAAGCATTAGCTTCAGGGGCCCAACCCATGGGTTCCCTATCCCTATCTCCAGGAACCCTATGCTTGGGGCCCCTAACCTTATTTCCAGGTGCTCTACACGTGGGACCCCAAACCCTAGTTCAAGAGGCCCTAACCATGGGGCCCCTAACCCTAGGTCCAGGGGCCTTACCTGTGGGACCTCTATCCCTAGGGGCAGGGGCCCTACCTGTGGGGCCCCTAACCCTTGCTCCAGAGGCCCTACCTGTGGTGCCCCTTACCCTAGCTCCAGGAGCACTACCTGTGGGGCCCCAACCCTGACACCAGAGGCCCTACTCGTGGGGCCCCTAACCCTATCTCCATGGGTCCTACCCATAAGGACCCTATCCCAAGCTCCAGAGGTCCAGCCCGTGGGGCCCCTAACCCTAGCTCCAGGGTCACTACCCTTGGGACTCCTAACCCTGGCACGAGGGGCCCTACCCGTGGGACCCCTAACCCTAGCTCCAGGAGCCCCATTCCTAAGTTCCCTAACCCTAGCTCCAGGGGCCCTACCCATGGAGGCCAAAACCCTATCTCCAGGGGCCCTACGCATAGGGTGTCACAGAGTCCCCAGCGATGCTCTGGAACTGCTCCCCACAAAGCCAGTCAGGAGTTAGGGAACCTCCTCTCCTTTGGAGCAGACTTGTTCAGGGCAAGAATATCACATGGCTTCACCTCCTGTGTCTCTCCTTGGAGCATTCAGCATCCTCTGCCCCTCTCTGCACTTCCCACAGCGAGTCCACCCAGGCGGGATCCTGGGAAAGCCACAGGGTCCTGCTCCCCCACTTTGCAGTCAGACGTGACTCTCAGCCAGCCAGGAAAACAGAGGGTTATTAGATGATAGGAACAGGGTCTAAAACAGGGCTTGTAGATACAATGAACCAGACCCTTCGGCGGGGTCCATTCTGGGGGTGGGGGGGCAGTGAGCCAGACCCCCACATCTGCACTTCACACCTTGCCCCCAGCCAGCTCCAGAGTAACAACCCCCTCCAGCCTCTCCTCTCTGCTCAGCTCCTTGCCCGGGCCAGGAGGTCACCTGATCCCTTTGTCTCCAACACCTTCAATTGGCACTTTTGCAAGGGAGGGGCCCAGGCCATCAGTTGCTAGGAGACAGAGTGCCAGGCATTTAGGTGCACTGGCCCTTTGCTTTGCAGCAATCACACACCCTTATCCCACCACCTAGATATTAAGAACTGCATAGGGGACACTAAGGCACCAACACAGTATTCAGAGCAACATTAAGAACATTCCCAGTTCGTCACATCAGGCCCTTAACCCTAGCTCCAGGGGCCCTAACTGTGGGTCCTCTAACCCTAGCTCCAGGGTTCCTACCCCTGGGGCCCCTATCTCTAGTTCCATGGGTCCTACCCGTGTGTCCCTAAACCTAGCTCCAGGCATCCTACCCGTGGGGCTCCTAACCGTAGGTCCAGAGGACCTACCAGTGGTGCCCCTAACCCTAGCTCCAGGGGCCCTACCCCTGGGTCCCCTAAACCTCGCGCCAGGGCTCTACCCTTGGGACCTCTAACCCTAGTTCCAGGGGCCCTACCCGTGGGGCACCTATCCCTAGCTCCAGATTAGCTACCTTGGGACCCTAAGCCTAGCTGTAAAGGCCCATCCCATGTGACCCCAACCATAGCTCCAGTGGCTCTAGCCCTGGGTCCCCTAACAGTAGCTCAGGGGCCCTTCCCTGGGGCCCGAAACCCAAGCTCCAGGGACCCTACCCATGAGGTCTTTAACCCTAGATCCAGGGACCCTACCAGTAAGACCTCTAACCCTATCTCCAGGGGCCCTCCCCGTGGGGCCCCTAACCTTAACTCTAGGGGCTAAACTCGTGGGGCTCCTAACCCAAGCTCCAGAGGCCCTACCCGTGGGGCCCCTAACCCTAGTTCCATGGGCCATATCCGAGGGACCCCTATCCCTAGCTCCAGGGGCGCTATCTCTTGGGCCCCAACCCTATCTCCAGGGACCCTACCTGTGGGACCCCTAACCGGAGCTCCAGGGGCTCGACCCATAGGGCCCCTAATCATTTATCCTGAGGCCCAACCCTGGGTCTCCAAACCCAGCTCCAGGATCCCTAACCGTGGGGCCCCTAATCCTAGCTCCTGGACCCTACCCCTGTGGCCCCAAACCCTCGATCCAGAGGCCCTACCCGTGGGACCCCTAACCCTTGCTTCAGCGGCCCTGCCCCTGGGACCCCTAACACTAGCTCCAGGAGCCCCGTCCCTGCGGCTCCTAGCCCTAGTTCCAGGGGCCCTACCCGGAGGACCCCTAAGCCTAGTTCCAGAGGCCATTCCCGTGGGACCCCTAACCTTAGCTCCAGGAGCCCCACCCCTGGAAATGCTAACACTA
Organism: Gopherus evgoodei; assembly: GCF_007399415.2. NCBI lineage: Eukaryota > Metazoa > Chordata > Testudines > Testudinidae > Gopherus > Gopherus evgoodei. Next base: position 38,723 of record NC_044337.1, on the reverse strand, counting down.
GCTCCAGGGGCCCCACCCCTGGGACCTCTAACACTAGCTCCAGGGGCCCCATCCCTGGAGCTCCTAACCCTGGCTCCAGGGGCCCTGCCCGTGGGACCCCTAACCTTAGCTCCAGGAGCCCCATTGCTGGAAACCTTAACACTAGCTCCAGGAGCCCTACCCATTCGTCCCCTAACCCTAGCTACAGGGTCCCTACCTGTGGGGCCCATTACTCTAGCTCCAGGGGCCCTACCCATGTGGCCCTGAACCTTACCCCCAGGGGTCCTATTTGTAGGGCCGCTAACCCAAGCTTCAAGGGCCCTACCCGTGGGGCCCTTTAGCTCCAGGGGCCCCACCCCTGGGACTCCTAACTCTAGTTCCAAAGGCCCTACCCCTTGGGTCCCTGATCGTAGCTGACGGGACCCTAACCGTGGGGCCGCTTATCTTAGCTCCAGAGGTCCTACCTGTGGGTCAACTAACCCTAGCTCCGGAGGCCCTTCCTGTGGGAACCCTAACCTAAGCTCCGGGGACACTTCCCCTGGGGCTTCTAACCCTACTTCTATGGGCCCTGCCCATTGGGCCCTTATCTTAGCTCCAGGAGCCCTTCCCGTGGGGCTCTTAACCTGAGATAAAGGAGCTCCACCCCTGGAAACCTTAACACTAGCTCCAGGGGCCCCACCACCGGGAACCCTAACTCTAGCTCCAGGGGCCCCACAAATGGGACCCCCAATCCTAGTTGCAGGGGCCCTTCCCGTGGGGCCCCTAACCCTAACACAAGGGCCCCTGACCATGGGGCCCCTAACCCTACCCTCAGGGGCCGTTCCCGTCATTCCCCTAACCCTAGATCCATGAGCCATACCCGTAAGGCCTCTAACCCTAGCTTCAGGGACCCTACCCATGGGGCCCCTAACCCTAGCTCCAGGGATCCCACCCCTGGGACCTCTAACCCTAGCTCCAGGGGCCCCATCCCTGGGTCCCCTAACCCAGCTCCAGGGGCCCTACTCGTGGGACCCCTAATCCTAGCTCCAGGATCCCTACCCGTGGGACCCCTAACCCTAGGTTCAGGGGCCCTACCCTTGGGACCCCTAACCCTAGCTTCAGGGGCCCTATCCCTAGGGCCCCTACCCCTAACTCCAGGGGCCCTACCCGTGGGGCCCCTAACCCTAGCAGCAGGGGCCCTGCCCATGGGGCCCCTAACCCTAGCTCCAGGGGCCCTGACCATGGTTCCCCTAAGCCTAGCTCCAGAGGCCCTACCCGTGGGACAACTACCTCTAGCTTCAGGGGCCATACCCCTGGGGCCCCTAACCCTTTGCTCCAGGGGCCCCACCCCTGGCACCCATAACCCTTGTCCAGGATTCCCATCCCTGGGACTCTAACCCTAGCTCCAGGGGCACTACACGTGAGGACCCTAATCCTAGCTCTAGATGCCCTGGCGGCGGTGCCCCTAACCTTAGCTCCAGGGGCCCTACCCGTGGGTCCATTAACCCTATCTCCAGGGGCCCCACCCTTGTAAAACCTAAAACTAGCTCCCGTGGCCCCACTCCTGGGAACCCTAACCCTAACTCCAGGGGTCCCAACCCTGGGGCCTCTAACCCTACCTCCAGGGGCCCAACCCATGGAGCCTCTAACCCTAGCTCAAGGGGCCTTATGCCTGGGGTCTCTTACCCTATTTCCAGGGGCCCTACCCTTGGAGCCCCTAACCCTAGCTCCAGGGGCCCCATCCCTGGAGCCCCTAACCCTTGCTCCAGGGGCCCTACCTGTGTAGCCCCTAACCCTAGCTCCAGGGGCTCCATTCTTGGGGCACCTAACCCTAGCTCCAGGGGCTCCACCCGTGGGGCCCTCACTCTAGTTGCAGGGGACCCATCCCTGCGGGCCCTAACCCTAGCTCCATAGGTCCTATCCCTGGGGCCCCTAACCCTCGCTAAAGGGGCCCTACCCATGCGGCCCTTAACCCTAGCTCCAGGTGCTCCATCCCTGGTGCCGTTAACCTTAGCTCCAGGGGCCCCATCCCTGGGGTCCCTAACCCTAGCTCAAGGGGACCTACCCGTGGGGCCCCTAACCCTAGCACCAGGGGCCCTACCCGTGGGACCGCGAACCCTAGCTCCAGGGTCCCTAACTGTCAGGCCCCTAACCGTAGATCCAGGGGCCCCATCCCTGGGGCCTCTAACCCTAGCTTCAGGGGCAGTACCCGTGGGGCCTCTAACCCTAGCTCCAGGGGTCCCATCTCAGTGGCAGCTCACCCTTGGTCCAGAGGATCCATCCCTGGGGCATCTAATCCTAGCTCCAGGGGCCCCATCCCTGGGGCCGCTAGCCCTAGCTCCAGGGGAACTATCCATGGTGCCCCTAACCCTACTTTCAGGGGCCACATCCCTGGGACCCCTAACCCTAGCTCCAGGGGCCCTACCCGTGGGGCCCCTAACGCAACTGAAGGGGCCCCATCCCTGGGGTCAATAAACCTAGCTCCAGGGGCCCTATCCGTGGGGCCCCTAACCCTTGTTCCAGCCGCCCATCCATGAGATCCCTAACCCTAGTTCAAGGGGCTCTATACGTGGGTTCCCTAAACCTAGATCCAGGGGCCCTACCCGTGGGCCTCTAACCCTAGCACCAGGGGCCCTACCTATGGGACTCCTAACCTTTGCTCCAGGGTCCCTACCCCTCGGGCCCCTAACCGTAGCTCCAGGGGCCTCATCCCTTGGGCCCCTAACCCTCACTAAAGGGGCCCTATCCGTGCGGCCCCTAACCCTAGCTCCAGGGGCCCCATCCCTGGGGCACCTAACACTAGCTCCAGGGTCCCTACCCTTGTGGCCCCTAACCCTAGCTACAGGGGACCCATTCCTGGGGGCCCTACACCCTAGCTCCATGGGCCCCATACCTGGGGCCCCTAACCCTAGCTCCAGGGGGCGTTTCCAGGGGCCTCATCCCTAGGGACCCTAACCCTAGCACCAGGGGTCCTACCAGTGGGGCCCCGAACCATAGCTCCAGGGTCCCCATCCCTGGTCCCGTAATCCTAGCTCCAGGGGCCCTACCAGTGGGGCCCCGAACCATAGCTCCAGGGGACCCACCCGTGGGGACCCTAAACGTAGCTTCAGGGGCCGTACCCGTGGGGTCCTACCCTAGCTCCACGTGTTTCATCACTGGGACCCCTAACCCTAGCTCCAGCGGCCCCACCCGTGGGGCACCTAACCCTCGCTCCAGGGGCCCCATCCCTTAGGCCCCTAACCCTAGCTCCAGGGGCCCCATCCCTGGGGCCGCTAACCCTAGCTCCAGGGGAAATATCCGTGGTGCACATAACCCTAGTTTCAGGGGCCACATCCCTGGTGCCCCTAACCCTAGCTCCAGGGGACGACCCGTGGGGCCCCTAACCCTAGCTCCAGGGGATCTACCCCTTGGCCCCCTAACCCTAGCTCCAGGGGCCACACCCGTGGGGCCCCTAACCCTAGCTCCAGAGGCCCTACACGTGGGGCCCCTAATGCAACTACAGGGGCCCCATCCCTGGAGCCCATAAAACTAGCTCCAGCGGTCCTACTCGTGGGGCCCCTAACACTAGCTCCAGGGGCTCCATCCCTTGGGCCCCTAACCCTAGCTCCAGGGTCCCTACCCCTCGGGCCCCAAACCGTAGCCCCAGGGGCCCCATCCCTGGGGCACCTAACACTAGCTCCAGGGTCCCTACCCGTGTGGCCCCTAACTCTAGCGCCAGGGGACCCATCCCTGGGGCCCTGCACCCTAGCTCCATGGGCCCCATACCTGGGGCCCCTAACCCTAGCTCCAGAGGGCCTACCCGTGGGGCCCCTAACCCAGTTCCAGGGGCCCCAGCCCTAAGGCTCCTAGCCCTAGCTCCAGGGATCCTACCAATGGGGCCAAGAATCATAGCTCCAGGGGCCCCACCCGTGGGGCCCCTAATTATATAGCTTCAGGGGCCGTACCCGTGGGGCTCCTAACCCTAGCTCCACGGACCCCATTACTGGGACCCCTAACCCTAGCTCCAGCGGTCCCACCCGTGGGGCACCTAACCCTAGCTCCAGGGGCCCCATCCCTGGGGCCGCTAACCCTAGCTCCAGGGGAACTATCCGTGGTGCCCCTAACCCTACTTTCAGGGCCACATCCCTGGGGCCCCTAACCCTAGATCCAGGGGCTCCACCCATGCGGCCCCTTACCCTAGCTCCAGGGGACCCATCCCTGGGGCCCTAACCCTAGCTCCAGGGGCCACACCCGTGGGGCTCCTAACCCTAGCTCCAGGGGCCCTACCCGTGGGGCCCCTAACGCAACTCCAGGGGTCCCATCTCTGGGGCCCATAAACCTAGCTCCAGCGTTCCTACCCGTGGGGCCCCTAACCCTAGCTCAAAGGGCCCTACCCGTGGGACCCCTAACCCTAGCTCCAGGGGCCCTACCCGTGGGACCCCTAACCCTAGCTCCAGGGTCCCTACCCCTCGGGCCCCTAACCGTAGCTCCAGGGGCCCCATCCCTGAGGCCCCTAACCCTCGCTAAAGGGGCCCTACCCGTGCGGCCCCTAACCCTAGCTCCAGGGGCCCCATCCCTGGGCACCTAACCCTAGCTCCAGGGGCCCTACCCGTGCGGCCCCTAACCCTAGCTCCAGGGGCCCCATCCCTGGGGCACCTATCACTAGCTCCAGGGTCCCTACCCGTGTGGCCCCTAACCCTAGCAACAGGGGACCCATTCCTGGGGCCCCTAACCCTAGCTCCAGGGGGCCTACCCGTGGGGCCCCTAACCCTAGTTCCAGGGGCCCCATCTCTAGGGCCCGTAATCCTAGCTCCAGGGGCCCTACCAGTGGGGCCCCGAACCATAGCTCCAGGGGACCCACCTGTGGGGACCCTAAACCTAGCTTCAGGGTCCGTACCTGTGGGGCTCCTAACCATAGCTCCATGTGTCCCATCACTGAGACCCCTAACCCTAGCTCCAGGGGCCCCATCCCTTGGGCCCCTAACCGTAGCTCCAGGGGCCCCATCCCTGGGGCCGCTAACCCTAGCTCCAGGGGAACTATCCGTGGTGCCCTTAACCCTAGTTTCAGGGGCCACATCCCTGGGGCCCCTAACCCTAGCTCCAGGGTCCGACCCGTTGGGCCCCAACCCTAGCTCCAAGGGTTCTACCCGTCGGCCCCCTAACCCAAGCTCCAGGGGCCACACCTTTGGGGCCCCTAACCCTAGCTCCAGGGGCCCTATCCGTGGGGCCCCTTACACTTGCTCCAGCCGCCCCATTCATGGGATCCCTAACCCTAGTTCAAGGGGCCCTATCCGTCGGTTCCCTAACCCTAGCTCCAGTGGCCCCATCCGTTGGGCCCCTAACCCTAGCTCCAGGGGTCCCACCAATGGGGCTCCTAAGCCTACTCCAGGGGCCCCATCCCTAGGGCCTCTAACCCTAGCTGCACGGACCCTACCCGTGGAGCCCCTAAACCTTGCTCCAGGGGCCCCAACCCTGGGGCCCTTAAACCTACCACCAGGTGCCCCACCGGTGGGGCACCTAACCCTAGCTCCAGGGGCCCTACCCGTGGGCCCTTAACTCTAGATCCACGGGCCACATCTCTGGGGCCCCGAACCCTAGCCCCAGGGGCCCCACCCCTGGGGCCCCTAACCGTAGCTCCAGGGGCCCACCCGTAGGGCACCTCACTCAGCTCCAGAGTCCCCATCCCTTGGGCACATAACTTTATCTCCACGGGCACTACTCGTGGGGCCTCTAAACCTAGCTTTGGTAGCTCCACCCTTGGGGCCCATAACCCTAGCTTCAGGGGACCCATCTCTGGGGGCCCTAAACCTAGCTCCATGGGCCCCATACCTGGGGCCCCTAACCCTAGCTCCAGGGTCCCTGCCCGTGGGGCCCCTAACCCTAGTTTCAGGGGCCACATCCCTGGGGCCCCTAACCCTAATTCCAGGGGCCAACCCGTGGGGCCCCTAACCCTAGCTCCAGGGGCTCTACCCGTGGGCCCTCTAACCCTAGCTCCAGGGACTCCACCCGTGCAGCCTCTTACCCGAGCTCCAGGGGACACATCCCTGGAGCCCTAACCCTAGTTCCAGGGGCCACACTCATGTGGCCCCTAATGCAACTCCAGGGACCCCATCCGTGGGGCCCCTAAACCTACCTCCAGGGGTCCTACCCGTGGGGTCCCTAAGCCTAGTTCCAGGGGCCCTACCATTGGGGCCCTTAAACCTAGCTCCAGGCGCTCCATCTCTGGGACCGCTAACCTTAGCTCCAGGGGCCCCATCCCTGGGGTCACTAACCCTAGCTCCAGGGGCAGTATCCCTTTGGCCCCTGTCCCTAGCTCCAGGCGCCCCATCCATGGGATTCCTAACCCTAGCTCCCGGGGCCCTACCCGTGGGGCCCTTAACCATAGCTCCGGGGGCCCCATCCCTGGGGCCCCTTACCCTAGCTCCATGGGATCTATCCCTGGGGGCCCTAACCCTAGCTCCATGGGCCCCATACCTGGGGCCCTAACTCTAGCTCCAGTGGCCTTACCCGTGGGGCCCCCCTAACCCTAGCTCTAGGGGCCCCAACCCTATGGCCCCTAACCCTAGCTCCAGGGGCCCTACCCGTGTGGCCCCGAACCCTAGCTCCAGGGGCCCCATCCCTGGGGCCTCTAACCCTAGCTCCAGGGGCCCAACCGTGGTTCCCCAAACCCCAGCTCCAGGGTCCCCACCCGTGGGGCCCTTAACTCTAGCTTCAGGAGCCCCACACATGAGGCCCCTAACCCTAGCTCCAAGGGCCCTACCCACGGAGCCCTTAACCCTAGCTCCAGGCGCACCATCCCTGGGGCCCCTAACCTTAGCTCCAGTTGCACTACCCATGGGACCCCTAACGCAACTGCAGGGGCCCAATCACTGGGACCCTTAACCCTAGCTCCAGGGACCCTACCCGTGGGGTCCCTTATCCTAGCTCCAGGTGCAGGACCCGTTGGGCCCCTAACCCTAGCTCCAGGGGCCCTATCTGTGGGGCCCCTAATCCTAGTTCCGGGGCCCTATCCCTGAGGCCCCTAACGCAACTCCAGGGGCCCCATCCCTAGGGCCCCTAAACCTAGCTTCAGGGGCCCCATCACTGGGGCCCCTAACCCTAGCTCCATGGGACCCACCCGTGGGGCCCCAGCCCAAGATCCAGGGGCCTCATCCCTGGGGCCACTAACCCTAGCTCCAGGGGCCATACCCGTGGGGACCCGAAAGCTAGCTCCAGGGGCTACATCCCTGGGGGCCCTAACCCTAGCTTCAGGGGCTCCACCCGTCAGGCCCCTAACCCTAACTCCATGGGCCCCATACCTCGGGCCCCTAACCATAGCTCCCGTGGCCCCACCCATTGGGCCCCGAACCGCAGCTCCAGGAGCCCCATCCCTGGGGGCCCTGACCCTAGCTCCAGGGGCCCTACCCTTGGGGCCCCTAACCCTAGCTACAGGGGCCACATCCCTGGGGCTCCTAAACGTAGATCCAGGGTCCCCACCCGTGGTACCCCTAACCATAGTTCCAGGGGCCCCATCCCTTCGACCCGTAACCCTGGCTCCTGGGGCCCAATACCTGGGGGCCCTAACCGTAGCTCCAGGGGCCCCATCCCTGGGGCCTCGAACCCTAGCTCCAGGGGCCCCATCCCTGGGCGCCTAACCCTAGCTCCAGGGGCCCTACCCGTGGGGCCCCTAACCCTAGCTCCAGGGGCCCCATCCCTGGGGCTAATAACCCTAGCTTCAGGGCCCTACCAGTGGGGCCCCTAACCCTAGCTCCAGGTTCCGTACCCGTGGGACCCCTAAACCTAGTTCCAGGGGCCTCATCCCTGGGACCCTTAACCTTATCTCCAGGGGCCCCATCCCAGCGGCCCCTCACCCTAACTCCAGAGGCCCCATCCCTGGGGCCCCTAACCCTCGCAAAAGGGGCCCTACCCGTGCAGCCCCTAACCCTAGCTCCAGGGGGCCCATCCCTGGGGCAGCTAACCCTAGCTCCAGGGGCCATATCCGTGAGGCCCCGAACCCTACCTCCAGGGGCTCTACCCGTTTGCCTCCTAAACCTAGCTCCAGGGGCTTCACCCGTTTTGCCCCTTATCCTAGCTCCAGGGGCTCCATCCCTGGGGCCCCAAACCCTAGCTCCAGGTGCCACACCCGTGGGTCCCCTAACCCAAGCTCCAGGGACCCTACCCGTGGGGCCCCTAACGCAAACAAAGGGGACCCATCCCTGGAGCTCCTAAACCTAGTTCCAAGGGTCCTACCCATGGGGCCATTAACCCTAGCTCCAGGGGCCCCATTCCTGGGGCCTCTAACCCTAGCTCCAGAGACCCTAGCCATGGGGCCCCAAACGCAACTCCAGGGGCCTCATCCCTGGGGCTCCTAACTCTAGCTTCAGGGGCCCTACCCGTGGGCCCCTAACCTCAGCTCCAGGGGCGCTGCCGTGGAGCCCCTAACCCTAGCTCCAGGGGCCCCATCCCGGGGGTACCAAATCCTAGCTCCAGGGGCCCCACGCGTGCAGCCCCTAAACCTAGCTCCAGGCGCCCCATCCCTGGGGCCGCGATCCTTAGCGCCAGGGGCCCCATCCTTGGTGCCCCTAACCCTAGCTCCAGGGTCCCTACCCGTGGGGCCCCTAACCCTAGCTCCAGGGGCCCTATCCGTGTGACCCCTAACCCTAGCTCCAGGGACCCCATCAATGGGGCACCTAACCCTAGTTCCAGGGGCCCCACCCATGGAGCCCCTAACCCTAGCTCCAGGGGACCCATCCCTGGGGACCCTAAATATAGCTCCATAGGCTCCATCCATGGGTCCCCTAACCCTAGCTCCAGGGGCCTTACCCGTGGGGCCTCTAACCCTAGCTCCAGGGGCCCCATCCTTAGGGCCCCTAACGCTATCTCCAGGGGCCCTACCCATGGGTCTCCGAACCCTAGCTCCAGGGGCCCCATCCCGAGGGCCCCTAATCCTAGCTCCGGGGGCCGTACCCATGGGGCCCCGAAACCTAGCTACAGGGACCACAACCGTGGGCCCCTTAACCCTAGCTCCAGGGGCTCCACCCCTGTGGCCCCTTACCCTAGCTCCAGGGGCTCCATCCCTAGGGCCCCAAACGCTAACTGCAGGGGCCACACCCGTAGGTCCCCTAACCCTTGCTCCAGAGACCCTACCCGTGGAGCCCCAAAGGCAACTCCAGGGGCCCCATCCCTGAGGCTCCTAACCCTAGCTCCAGAGGTCCTACCCGTGGGGCCCCTAACCCTAGCTCCAGGGGCCCCATACCTGGGGCCTCTAACCCTAGCTCCAGGGACCCTACCCGTGGGGCCCATAACGCAATTCCAGGGGTCCCATCCCTGGGGCTCCTAACCCTAGCTCCAGGGGTCCTACCCTTGGGGCCCCTAACCATAGCTCCAGGCCCTGGGGCCCCCTAACTCTAGCTCCAGGGGACCTACCTGTGGAGCCCCTAACTCTAGCTCCAGGGGCCCAATCCCAAGGGACCTTAACCCTAGCTCCAGGGGCCCCATCCCAGGGGCCCCTCACCCTAGCTCGAGAGGCACCATCCCTGGGGCACCTAACTTTAGCTCCAGGGACCCTAGACGTGGGGCCCCTGACCCTAGCTATAGGTGCCCCAACCGTTGGAGCCCTAACCCTAGCTCCAGGGGCCCCATCCCTGGGGCCCCTATCCATACCTCCAGGGGCCCTATCCGTCGGACCTGTAACCCTAACTCTGAGGCCCCATCCCTGGGGCCCCTAACCCTAGCTCCAGGGGCCCCATTCCTTTGGCCTCTATCCCTAGCTCCAGGAGCCTCATCCGTGGGGCCCCTATATCTAGCTCCAAGGACCCCATCTCTGGGGGCCTTAACCCTAGCTATAGGGGCTCCATACCTGGGGCCCCTAACCGTAGCTCCAGTGGCCCCACATGTAGGGATCCTAACCCTAGCTCCAGGGACCCCATTGCTGGGGCCCTTAACCCTAGCTCCAGGAGGCCCATGCCTGGGGTCCCTAATCTTAGCTCCAGGGGCCCCATCCGTAGGGCTCATAAGCCTAGCTCCAGGGGCACCATCCTTTCAGGCCCTAACCAAAGCTCCAGGGGCTCCATACCTGGGGGCCCTAACCCTAGCTCCATATGCCCCATCCCTGGGGCCCCGAACCCTACCTCCAGGAGCCCCATCACTGGGGCCCCTAACTCTAGCTCCAGGGGCCCTACAAGTGGGGCCCCTGATCCTAGCTATAGGTGCCTCACCCGTGGGGCCCCTAACCCTAGCTCCAGAGGCCCCATCCCTGGGGCACCTAAATTTAGCTCCAGGGACCCTAGAAGTGGGGCCCCGGACCCTAGCTATAGGTGCCCCAGCCGTTGGGGCCCTAACCCTAGCTCCAGGGGCCCCATCCCTGGGGCCCCTATCCATAGCTCCAGGGGCCCTATCCGTGGCGCCCGTAACCCTAGATCTGAGGCCCCATCCCTGGGGCCCCTAACCCTAGCTCCAGGGGCCCCATCCGTGGGGCCCCTAAATCTAGCTCCAAGGACCTCATCTCTGGGGGAGCTAACCGTAGCTACAGGGGACCCATACCTGGGGCCCCTAACCCTAGCTCCTGTGGCGCCACCCGTAGGGCCATAACCCTAGCTTCAGGGACCCCATTCCTGGGGCCCCTAACCCTAGCTCCAAAGGGCCCATCCCTGGGGCCCCTAACCCTAGCTCCAGGGGCCCAAACCGTGGGCCCCCTAACCCTAGCTCCAGGGGCTCCACCCCTGGGGCCCCTTAACCTAGCGCCAGGGGCTCTATCCCTGGGGCCCCAAACCCTAGCTCCAGGGGCCACACACGTAGGTCCCCTAACCCTTGCTACAGGGACCCTACCCGTGGAGCCCCAAACGCAACTCCAAGGGCCCCATCCCTGAGGCTCCTAACCCTAGCTCCAGATGTCCTACCCGTGGGGCACCTAACCCTAGCTCCAGGGGCCCCATTCCTGGGGCCTCTAACCCTAGCTCCAGGGTCCCTACCCGTGGGGCCCATAACGCAACTCCAGGGGTCCCATCCCTGGAGCTCCTAACCCTAGCTCCAGGTGTCCTACCCGTGGGGCCCCTAACTCTAGCTCCAGGGGTCCCATCCCTGGGGGCCCTAACCCTAGCTCCAGGGGTCTTACATGTGGGGCCCCTAACCCTAGCTCCACGGGCCCCATCCCTGGAGCCCCTAACTCTAGTTCCAGGGGCCCAACCCGTGGGACCCCTATCCGTAGCTCCAGGGACCTAACCCGTATGGCCCCTAACCTTAGGTCCATGGGCCCCACCCGTGGGGCCCCTAACCCTAGGTCCAGGGGCCCCATCTTTGGGGCAGCCAACCCTAACTCCAGGAGCCCCACCCCTTGGGCCCCTAACCCTAGGTCCAGTTACCCTACCCGTGGGGCCCCTAACCCTAGCTCCAGGGGCCCTATCCTTGGGGCCTCTAACCCTAGATCCTGGGCCCCATCCCTGGGGTCCCTAACTCTAGTTACAGGGCCCCACACTTTGGGCCCCTAACCCTAGCTCCAGGGGCCCCATCTCTTGGGCCCCTAACCCTAGCTCCAGGAGCCCCATCCCTGGGACAACTATCCCTAGCTCCAGGGGCCCTACCCGTGGGGCCCCTAACCCTATCTCCAGGGGCCTTACCCGTGGGTCCCCTAACCCTAGCTCCAGGGGCCGCACCCATTGGGCCCCAAATCCTAGGTACAGGGACCCTACCCGTGGGGCCCCTATCCCTAGCTCCAGGGACCCCATCCCTGTGGCCCCTATCCTTTGCTCCAGGGGCCCTACCGGTTGGGCACCTAAGCCTAGCTCCAGGGTCCCCCATCCTGGGGCCCCTAACCCTAGCTCCAGGGGCACTACCCATGGGGCCCCAAACCCTAGCTCCAGCGGTCCCATTCCTTGGGGCCCTAACCCTAGCTCCAGCAGTCTTACACGTGAGGCCCCTAACCCTGGCTCCAGGGGCCCCATCCCTGGAGCCCCTAACTATAGTTCCAGGGTCCCAACCCATGGGGCCCCTAACCATACCTCCAGGGGCCCAACCTGTAGGGCCCCTAACCCTAGGTCTAGTGGCCCTATCCGTGGGGCCCCTAACCCTAGCTAGAGGGGCCCCATCCCTTTGGCCCCTAACCCTAGCTCCAGTGGCCCCACTATTGGGACCCCTAACCCTAGCTCCAGGGGCCTTACCCGTGGAGCCCCTAACTCTAGATCCAGGGGCCCCATTACTGGGGCCCCTAACCCTAATTGCAGAGGCTCTACCTGTGAGGCCCCTAATCCTAGGTACAGGGGCCCCATCCCTGGGGCCCCGAACCCTAGCTCCAGAGGCCTTACCCGTGGGTCCCCTAACCCTAGTTCCAGAGGCCCTACTCATTGGACCCCTAACCCTAGCTCCCGGGTCCCCATCCCTGGGGCCCCTAACCCTAGCTCCAGGGGCCCTAGCCGTGGGCCCCAACCTTAGCTCCAGGGGCCCCATCCCTGGGGGCCCTAACACTAGATCCATGGGCCCCAAACCTAGGGCCCCTAACCCTAGCTCCAAGGGACCAACCCGTTGGGCCCCTAACCCTAGCTCCACATGTCCCATCCCTGGGGCCCCTAACTGTAGCTCTAGTGGCCCTACCTGTGGGGCTCCTAACCCTATCTCCAGGGACTCCACCCGTGGGGCACCGAACCCTAGCTAAAAGAGCCCCATGCCTGGGGCCCCTAAGCCTAGCTCAAGGGGCCCCACTCGTGGGGCCGCTAACTCTAGCTCCAGGGCCACTACCGTGGTGCCCCTAACCTTAGCTCTAGGGGCTCCATCCCTGAGGCCCATAACAGTAGTTCCAGGTGTCAGGGACTCTAACCCCGACGGCAAAGTTTGTTGTCTGACCGTGAGAGAGACAGGCAACACCAGAAGGTCCGATCAAAAGCTCTTTATTGACAAGTGCACGCATCAATAGAGAGCAGCTCATCTCCAGAGAGAACCAGCTCCCCCTTTACATCTTAGTACAAGCCTATATAAACAATTCCGTTGCGTCATAAATTATTCACTTAAGCAACCCACCCCCTTCTTCTAACAACTAGAAACTAGACACCTTTAGTATACATGCATGCCTAAAGTTAGAAATGTAGGGGAGTTAAAAACAAACAAAGAACAAAACCAGGGAGTGAAAACAAGGAGGCTGGGAAGCTAGGCCTCTTATCAGTTCTTCGAAGGATCTGCCCTAACACAGCACATCTGGTACTATGCCAGGAATGCAGCTTCTCTCTTATCTCACTTTTTCCCAGCGCTTTGTGAGACATGCTGCTTTTTCAGCATTTTCCATTCAGGGATTACCCACAAACCTCTGTTAGCCTGACTTTAGTCAGGTTGGCATACCTGGTTCTGTCTGCTATATCTTTATTCAGGCCTAACAATCCCCCCTTTGTCCCTAGAGGACCATAATGAGACTCTTGGGACACATTTATTTATATGTATCGGGGGTTCACTACCTGGTCAGGCCTTTTAACCCTGGGTGCTTCTTTACATAGTTGAGCTCCCACACAGCATACACAGCTTATAATTACATATAGCAACAAAAATCCACAAATGATAATGGCAGCACTTTTAAGCAAATTATGTAGCCATCCACCTACATCAGGCAACCCGCTAAATAAGTCACTCCACCAGGAGTTCCTGCTGGGTCGCTTTCCTCCATAATCCCTTGCAATTTTTTCAAGATGTTTCGCTCTCTCCCATGTAGTGTTATAAACATCAGGAATATATACACAACATTCTTGTCCTATTAAGGCACATGTCCCTCCTTGTGAGGCTAACAAAATATCCAAAGCCATTCTATTTTGAAGAACCATTTGCCTAAGCTGTTTTTTCTCGGTGGCCAGATCAATGAAGGCTTCACCAGTATTAGTAGCCATTCTTTCTAATACTCCTTGTAATCTTATTATACCTTCCCCTATACGGTAAGTAGCACCTCCACATGCAAAGAAAAGGGCTACACAAGTTCCTGTCCAATCATTAAGTGCTTTCCAGGTAAGGGGTCGAGATCTGGTAACATCTTCCCTGGCATCTCGCACATTTCTTAATCGTCCAGAAGGAAGGTGATCTTGGTATAGGACAGGGGGTTCTAACCAGGCCAAATAGCATGACCCCTTCCAGGAGACAGGCAAGCTCAAATAAGCCTTTTCTCCACAAACCCAATAGACTCCAAACAAGGGATTAGATATACTAAATGCAGTATACTGAGATTTATAATACCATACAGTACAGGCAGAGAGACCACGAAAACTATTAGTAGCATTATCAATGCACTGACACACAGAGTACTCAGTACCTGAAGAATTAAAAGAATGCCTTTTTATACAGTGTATGCGAATAATCTCCGAATGCTCCAGCACCGCGGTGCAATTGGTATGTGATAGGTCTGATGCTACAGCACAACTTATAATGGTAAACCTATGAGGTTTATCCAGTACCCGCCGATTAAACAAGCTGCAGAAATTAGCAGGGAAAACATACCAAGACTTTCCAGGCCGGGGTGACCCTTGTACAAGAGCACAATTAGGGCCACGGCTGTTACCAAAATGGGTTCCATTAAAATAGGCTTTACAATTGCTAACTCCTACAGGCACCTTTCCTGAGCCCAGGAAGCACCACTCACCAGGTCGCTCCCACACTGTAAGGTATCTATTAATCAGGATTCCTGAATCTGCCCAGGTTAGGTTTTGCAATCCTGAGGAGTCCTTCCGGGAAGGAGTCCATGTCATATTCATAGGGCTAAGAGGTATGGGAATCATGGGAAGACCTCGGTGACTATCTACTGGCATCAAGGAGCATACCCAACATGAAATATTATCTAGTACTGGCATGCGGGCTTTCATTTCATGAGCAAAGCGAATAAAAGCATTATGTTCATATCCCTTAGTTAATTTAACAACCAAAAAAGAAAAACAACAAACAATACACAAATAAGCCCACCAATTCCCCAAGCGACTATTCGTTGCCACTCCTTGGAGAATGGGCACCAGTATACTTCTTTTTGAGCTTTAGCCTCAGGTCACCCAATGGGGTAACAGTCCATATGTCCTGGGCAAGGAAGTCGTCTGCTTCTGGCTCACCCGGTTCGCGGTGGAGTGAACGTGCGTGGCTTCCTCGAAGTTCGACGTCGTCTGCTTCTGGGGAACCCTTTACCAGGTCAGGTTCCCGAGCGGTGCTCCTCTTGATCCTGGTATGATGAATCCAAGTAGGTAGCACCTTCACTCGGATGGCGGTAGGGCTTACTAGAAGGATCTCAAAAGGTCCCAGCCACTGCGGTTGGAGCGGAGTCTTCTTGTATGCTTTTACCCACACAGAATCACCTGGTAAAAAAGAATGAACAGCTTCCCACAGTGGTAAAGATTGGGAATGTGCAGAGTACTGCTGTAAGGTCACCAGATGGCGCTGTAACTGTTTTACATAGATCTCCATTTCATTTGTCATATCAGAATCACTAGGAATTGATATCAAAGGGGCAAAAATTGGAGGCACATGTCCAAACAAAAGTTCGTAGGGGGCCAGCCTAGTCCTAGCATTAGGAGTTGTTCAGATAGTATAGAGTGCAAGAGGCAGAACCTTAGTCCATTTCAGTTTGAGCTCTTGGCACAATTTTGTTAAGAGATTTTTTAAAGTTCCATTCATACACTCCACCTGCCCTGAGCTCTGAGGATGCCAGGGAGCATGAAAAGCCCACTTTGTTCCCACGGCTTCAGTAAGCTCCTTACAAATCCTCGCTGTGAAATGAGTACCTTGATCAGAATCAATTATCTCAAGAGGGCCAAATCTTGGGATCACTTCGTTAAGTAAAATTTTGCATACTGTAGTTGCAGTAGCTCGGACTGTAGGATAGGCTTCCACCTATCCCGTGAGCTGATCAACTATAACTAGCAAATGCCGCTTCCCTTCAGAGGGGGGTAAATCAGTAAAATCAATTTGTAGGTGCTGCATAGGTCTGTGAGCCCATCTGCGCCCCCCAGGCGGTGCCTATTTATTCACACCCTTTGGATTACATTGCTGACACAGAGCACATTTCTCTACTGTTCTCCTAGCTACCTCATAAAGTCCTGGAGAAACAAACTGTCTCAAGATAATTTGGGCCATTTTATTCGCCCCCAAGTGTGTATTACTGTGAATTTGTTGCACCACCTCACTCTGATAACTTTTAGGCAACACATAGCGACCATCACATTCCCAAAGTCCTGTTAAATTGGGCTTAGCTCCCTACTTCTCCCAGATTGTTTTTTCACCATCCAGGGCTTGCTGTTGCCAAATTAAAAGAGGAGAACGCACAGTTAATTGTGTATTTTGTAGTGCAGTTGCCTTAGCAGCTTCATCTGCAAAACGATTTCCTACTGACACAGGATCAGTCTGTTTGGTATGAGCCCTGCAGTGAATAACTTCAATTTCTTTAGGGGCTTGGATAGCTTGCAACAACTCAGCTATCTCTTTTCCATGAGCAATCTGAGATCCTGAGGAAGTAATGAATCCTCGCTCCTTCCAAATGGCTCCAGTAGCATGACACACCCCAAAGGCATATTTCGAGTCAGTATAAATGTTAACCTTTTTTCGTTCATCATACAAACAGGCAGCTGTTAAAGCCTGTAATTCAGCTGACTGAGCGCTTGTCCCTGGTGACAAAGGTTTACCTATCAATACTGTATGACCATCTGTAACCGCATATCCAGAGTGTCGAACACCATTTCTCACAAAGGCAGAGCCATTCACAAATAACTCTAACTCCGGATTGATTAAAGGCGAATCAGTCAGATCAGGTCGCGGAGTAGAGACCTGATCCAAAACCTGCAAACAATCATGTACTGTTTCCTGACCGTCTTCATGAGGTAGCAAGGAGGCTGGGTTTAAATTTGCACACCTCTTTAAGGTAACTCCATGAGTCATTAGCAGAGTCACCTCATACTTTGACAACCTCTGATTAGTTAAATGTTTGTGCTGCTGTGAATTTAACAAGCTTGCCACTGCATGGGGAGTGTGCACTGTTAAAGGATGTCCCAAAACAATCTTTTGAGCCTTTTCTACTAATAATGCAGCAGCTGCCACATTTCTAAGACAGCCGGGGTGTCCCTTAGCCACTGGATCCAATTGCCCCGAAAGGTATGCCACTGGCCTTGGAGCATTTCCAAATGACTGTGTTAGTACTTCCAAGGCTACCCCCTTCACTTCATGTACATATAAATCAAAAGGCTTACTATAGTTGGGCAGCCCTAAAGCAGGAGCTCGAATAAGAGATTCTTTTAACGCTTTAAAAGCCCTTATTTGCTCAGGGTTTGGATGTAGGGGCTTTTCAGCCTCTTCCTTAGTTAGTTCATATAACGGCTTCAGGCAGTCTCCAGCTGAAACAATCCAAGGGCTACAAAATCCAATCATGCCAATAAAACCCCGCATGCCTCGCTTAGTGGTAGGAAATGAAATGTTAACAATAGCTGCAATTCATTTAGAATCCAGGCTACGTATTCCGGGACCCAGGGTGTAGCCGAGGTACTTTACCTCTTGTTGGGCCCATTGCAACTTTATAGGGCTAACCTTATGTCCCTTCAATGATAACTGATTAAGTAAATAGACAGAGTCAATTTCATTATCCTCTCGAGTTCTTGAAGCCACCAAAATATCATCAACATAAGTCACCAAGGTAGAGGCAGCTGGCAGCTGAATATCTTTTAAATCCTCTGCTAAAACCCTGGCAAACACACCCGGGGCTTCCACGTAACCTTGAGGCATTCTAGTCCAAGTGAGTTGTCCCGGGGGTCCAGACCTTTCATCCCCTTTTCCTGCTGTGCTAGGGACCCCCCAAGTAAAGGCAAAAGGTACTGTTTTTCTGGGGCCACCGGTACAGAGAAAAAGGCGTTTGTCAAATCTATACATGTGAACCATTCCGCTTCAGGCGGCACCATTGCCAAAATAGTACTTGGGTTTGGCACCACAGGGTGTTCTGGAATCACATACTGATTAATGAGTCTCAAGTCCTGCACCATTCGATACACAGGTTTTCCATCAGGGCCAGGCTGTGGCTTCTTTACAGCCAGAATGGGAGTGTTACATGGGGAGACACATGGCACTAAAATTCCTTTGCTCTTGAAATTCTGCACAAGGGGCTCAAGTCCATGTATAGCCTCGATTTTAAGGGGATATTGCCTCTGAGCTGGGGGAGGCATGTTAGCCTTTATTACTGGGTTTAGAGATGAGGCAGATTTCACTAACTCCACATCATGCTTTCCACTCCACACTACAGGGTTAACTTCATTCTGAACACGGAGAGGAAGCATGTCACAGTTGCTATCAGTTAACTGCATTAGCAGATAAGCTTTCTCTACCGGGAATCTGAGGGAAATGCTTTCAGGAGTACAGAAAATTTGAGCATGCAGTTTACACAATAAATCCTTTCCCAGCAGATTCACTGGACCATTCATTAGCAGAAAGGAATGCTGAACTGAAATAGGACCCAGGGTAGCCATACAATCATTTGTCATGAAATGTCGTTCAGGCTTTCCAGTAACTTTGATTACACATTTTTCAGTTCTTCTTTTTGGTGCCGCTCCCTCAGGTATAGCCGAATGAGTGGCCCCCGTACCTACTAGTAATTCAAAAGTCTTTTGTCCTAACTTCAGGGGAACCACTGGAAATCGTGCATCACACTTAAACTGTACCATTCCGGCTTCATAAACCTCAGAACCCCAGGGGAGCAGCGCCTCCCTTCATTCATGATCCACAGAGAACTGACCAACTACCTCAGGTTTGCAGTCAGCTTTTAATTTGAGGGGGCATTTTCTCTGCCAGTGTCCTTCCTCACCACAATAGTGGCATCCAGTATTACTGGGACTCACTCCTCCACCTTGGCCGCGTCCCCTACTGAATCCACCCCCTCGTCCTCCCCTGAAACCACGATTCCAGCCTCGGCCCCTTCCTCTACCTCCCGACATAGCCACTGCCAACAGTGATACATGATCCTTCAGATCCTTTAGTTTTTCCTTCCTTCTTTCCTTTTCTTTTAACTCCTCTCTCCCATTAAACACTCTAGTAGCAATACTAACTACCTCAGGCAAACTTTTTCCTTGCATACCATCTGGATGCTCTCTCAATCTCTTAGCAATATCCTCTGCACATTGTGACATGAAAACCATTTTAACCATCTCTTTTCCATGATCAGTTTCAGGATTCAAATTCCCATGCTTTCTAATTTCACAAATCAGTCGGGCATAAAAATCAGATGGGTGCTCATCTAGACGCTGAACACAAGCAGTCACCTTGCTCCAATTTGGAGTAGCCTCTCCTGCGTCTCTAATGCCACTCAAAACAGCTTTTAAAAATCCATCCAGCCGTACCTTGCCAGCCGGAGTGTTAGGATTCCAATTAGGGTCAGTAATTGGCCAAGGAATGTCCAGATGACCTGCAGATTTTTCTTTTACTCTTTGTCTTTCATCTTCTGTCATGAGAGTATCTAATAATTGATTAACATCTGCCCAAGTGGGCACATGAGTGGAAAAGATTGTGCAGAACATTCTTTCCACTGCCTCAGGATTGTCCCGTAGGCGAGGCATAGTACGCTGCCAATTAAGCAAATCTGAAGTTGCAAACGGGGTATGGGTAAAAACCATCTCATGTCCTCCAGCAACCAGTGGAACCGGATAAGTTCTTAACGGAGCTTGTATTGTTAGGTCTGTCTCAAAGGCATTCTCCCCCATGGATTCAGATTTTTTCTGAATTTGATGAAGACTGGCTGACGACTGGGCAGGGAGAGTGGGACTGACTGATTTCTCTGAAGATGAGAGAACATTATTTTGAGCTCCCCGTCTATTCTCCTCTGTCCCTGAACTGTCCCTAGCCTGCTCTTGAATCCTTACACTTCGCCGGACAGGGGGGAGAACACGAACAAAATCATCCTCCCAGCGAGGTTCTGGGGCAGATGGCAAGAAATTTTTACAGGAGTTCTCCATAAAAACAGCTTCAATAGCCACTCGTCCCTCCGTGGGTCTATAATTATACCATACAAACAAATAATCCATTTGTCCCGGACTAAGATCAACCAAAATATCACTTAAGGAGTTCATCCTATCTGTGGAAAAGGTTCCACATTCTGGCCAATCTTTAGTCGGGGGCAAATGAGCGGTGAAAGAAGGCCACTGAATTTGACACAAATTTCTCATTTTAGATTTAACCAAACCAGTGGTCCCAGAGATTTCCTTCCAATCTCTAAGTATCAGAGACAACGGGGTGTCCCCTGGGCACTTACTGCCAACTTGTCCCATTTTGATGAAGGGACTCTAACCCCTCTTCCCGGTAAAGGGACTCTAACCCCCACCTGCCCACGTCGAGCGCTCACTTACCTCTCCAGGGACTCGAACACCTGGATTGGACTCAAACGCAGGCTGGGACTTTAACCCAGACAACTTGGATCCTGCGCAAACCTGGACTGGGACTCTAACCCAGACCTGGACTGGGACTCTAACCCAGACCTAAGTTGTCAGGGACTCTAACCCCGACAACCTGGACCCTACTCAACGGGTAGGTGGACGTTGCTGGATTTCTACGAGCTTCAGCTGGTTCACAGAACATACCTTATCTCCGACGCAGAGATCAGATCACCAGGCAAGGCTCCTCTAAACCGGAGGATGCGCGCTGCATTGCGATCCCCCGCCGGAGAGTCAGACGGGTCCCGGTGGAGTCGCCAAAGATGTCAGGGACTCTAACCCCGACGGCAAAGTTCGTTGTCTGACCGCGAGAGAGACAGGCAACACCAGCAAGGTCCGATCAAAAGCTCTTTATTGACAAGTGCACGCATCAACAGAGAGCAGCTCGTCTCCAGAGAGAACCAGCCCCCCCCCTTTACATCTTAGTACAAGCCTATATAAACAATTCCGTTGCGTCATAAATTATTCACTTGAGCAACCCACCCCCTTCTTCTAACAACTAGAAACTAGAAACCTTTAGTATACATGCATGCCTAAAGTTAGAAATGTAGGGGAGTTAAAAACAAACAAAGAACAAAACCAGGGAGTGAAAACAAGGAGGCTGGGAAGCTAGGGCTCTTATCACTTCCTCGAAGGATCTGCCCTAGCACAGCACATCTGGTACTATGCCAGGAATGCAGCTTTTCTCTTATCTCACTTTTTCCCAGCGCTTTGTGAGACATGCTGCTTTTTCAGCATTTTCCACTCAGGGATTACCCACAAACCTCTGTTAGCCTGACATTAGTCAGGTCGGCATACCTGGTTCTGTCTGCTATATCTTTATTCAGGCCTAACACAGGGGCCCTACCCGTGGGGGCCCTAACCCTAGCTCCAGGGGCCCTACCCGTAGGGCCCCTAACCCTAGCTCCAGGGGTCACATCACTGGGGCCCATAACTGTAGCTCCAGGAGCCCCACCCGTGGGGCCCCTAACCCTAGATCCAGGGGCCCCATCCCTGGGGACCCTAACCCTAGCTCCAGGGGCCGCACCCATGGGGCTCCAGGGGCCCTACCCGTGGGGCCCATAACCCAGCTCCAGGGGCCCAATCCATGGGGGCCCTAACCTTAGCTCCAGGGGCCCCATACCTGTGGCCCCTAACCCTAGCTCCAGAGGCCCAACCCGTCGAGACCCTAACCCTAGCTCCAGGGGCCCCATCCCTGGGTACCCTAACCCTGTCTCCAGGTGCCCTACACATGGGGCCCCTAACCTTAGCTCCCGGGGCCTTACCCGTGGGGCCCCTAATCCTAGCTCCAGGGGCCCTACCCTTGGGGAACCTAACTCTAGCTGCAGGGGCCCCACCCCTGGGCCCCTAACCCTAGCTCCAGGGGTCCTACCCTGGGGGCTCCTAACCCTAGCTCCAGCGTTGCACCCGTGGGGCCCCTAACCCTAGCTCCAGGGGAACTACCTGTGGGGAACCTAATCCTAGCTCCAGGGGCCCCATCTCTGGGGCCCCTAACCCTAGCTCCAGAAGCCCTACCCATGGGGCCCCTAAAACAACTCCAGGGGCCCCATCCCTGGGGCTCTTAACTATAGCTCCAGGGTCCCTACCCGTGGGGCCCCTGACCCTAGCTCTAGGGGCCCCACCCGTGGGTTCCCTAACCCTAGCTCCAGGGGCCATATCCCTGTGGCCACTAACCTAGCTCCAGGGACCCCACCCATTGGGCCCCCAACCCTAGCTCCAGGCGCTCCATCCCTGGGGCTCCTTACCCTAGCTCCAGGGGCCCCATAACTGGAGCCTCTAACCCTAGCTTCAGGGGCCCCACCCGTGGGGCCCCTAACTGTAACTTCAGAGACCCCACCCGTGGGGCCACAAATCCTAGCTAAAGGGGCCCCATCCCTGGGGCCCCTAACCCTAGCTCAAGTGGCCCTACCCGTGGGGCCCCTAACCATAGCTCCAGGGGCCCCATCCCTCGGGCCCCTAACTCTAGCTCCAGTTGCCCCATCCCTGGGGCCCCTAACCCTAGATCCAGGTGCCCTATCCGAGGGGCTCCTAAACCTAGCTAAAGGGCTCCATCCCTGGGGTCCCTAACGGTAGCTCTAGGGGCCCTACGCATGTGGCCCCTAACCGTAGCTCCAGAGGTCCCTCCCCAGAGCCCCTAAACCTAACTCCAGGGTCCCTACCCGTGGGGCCCCTTACCCTAGCTGCAGGGGCTCCATCCCTGGGGCCCCTACCCCTAACTCCACAGGCCCTACCCGTCGGGCCCGTAACCCTAGCTCCAGGGGCCCCATCCTTCGGGCAACTAACCCTAGCAGCAGTGGCCCCATCCCTGGCGGCCCTAACCCTTGTTCCAGGGACTCGTGGGGCCCCTAACCGTAGCTCCAGGGGCCCCATCTCTGGGGCCCCTAATCCTAGCTCTAGGGGCCCCACCCGTTAGACACCTAACCCTAGTTAAAGGGGCCCCATCCCTGGGGCTCTTAACCCTAGCTCCAGGGCCCCTACCCATGGGGCCTCTAACCCTAGTTCCAGGGTCCCCATTCCTGGGGCCCCTAACCCTAGCTCCAGGGGCCCCACCCGTGGGGCCCCTAACCCTAGCTCTAGGGGCCACACCCCGAGGCCCCTAAGCCTAGCTCCAGGGGCCCTACCTGTGGGGTCCCTAACCCTAACTCCAGGGGACCCACTCTTGGGGCCCCTAACCCTAGCTCCAGGGACCCTACCCATGGGGCTCATAACCCTAGCTCCAGGGGCCCCATCCCTGGTGCCCCTAACCCTAAATCCAGGGGCCCTAACGGTGGGAACTCTAACCCTAGCTCCAGGGGAACTACCCGTGGTGCCCCAAATCCTAGCTCCTGGTGCCCCATCCCTAGGGCCCCTAACTCTAGCTCCAGAGGCCCTACCCGTGGGGCCCCTAACCATAGCTCCAGGTGCCCCATCCCTTGGAACCCTAACCCAGCTCCATGGGCCCCATACCTGGAGCCCCTAACCCTAGTTCCAAGGGCCCAACCCATCGGGCCCCTAACCCTAGATCCAGGGGCCCCATCCCTGGGGCCCCTAACTCTAGCTCCAGAGGCCCTACCCATCGGTCCCCTAACCCTAGCTCCAGAGGCCCCATCTCTGGGGCTCCTAACCCTAGCTCGAGGAGCTTTACCCTTGGGGCCCCTAACCCTAGCTCCAGGGGCCCAACCCGTGGGGCCCCTAATCCCAGCTCCAGGGACCCTACCTATGGTGCCCCGAACCCTTGCTCCAGACACCCCACCCCTGGGGCCCCTAACCCTAGCTCCAGGGGCCCCTTCTCTGGGGCCCCTAACTCTAGCTTCAGGGGCCTTACCCATGGGGCCCATAATCCAACTCCAAGGGCCCCATCCCTGAGGACCCTAACCCTAGCTCCAGGGGCCCATCCCGTCGGGCCCCTAACCGTAGGTCCAGGGGCCCCATCCTTGGGGACCCTACCCCTACCTCCATGGGCCCCATACCTGGAGCTCCTAACCGAAGCTCCAGGGGACCAACACATCAAGCCTCTATCCCTAGCTCCAGGGGCCCCATCCCTGGGGACTCTAACCCTACCTCCAGGGGCCCT
Source organism: Gopherus evgoodei (assembly GCF_007399415.2). NCBI lineage: Eukaryota > Metazoa > Chordata > Testudines > Testudinidae > Gopherus > Gopherus evgoodei. The sequence continues at coordinate 14,855 of NC_044337.1, read as the reverse complement.
ACCCATAGGGCCCCTAAACCTAGCTCCAGGGGCTCCATCCCTGGGGCCCCTAACCTTAGCTCCAGGGGCCCTACCCAAGGGGCCCATAACCTTACCTCCAGGAGCCCCATCCCTGGAGCCAATAACCCTAGCTCCAGGCGCCCTACCTGTGGAGCCCCTAACCCTAGCTCCATGGGCCCCATCCCTGGGGCCCCTAACCCTAGCTTCAGGGGCCTTAACCTTGGGGCCCCTAACCCTAGCTCCAGGGGCTCTACCCGTGGGGCACCTAACCCTAGCTCCAGGGAACCCACTCATGGGGCCCCTAACCCTAGCTCCAGGGGCCGTACCCATAGGGCCCCTAACCATATCTACAGGGGCCCTACCCATGGGGTCCCTAACCCTAACTCCAGGGGTCCCACCCGTGGGGGCCATAACTCTAGCTGCAGGGGTCTCAAAGCTGGAGCCCATAACACTAGCTCCAGGGGCCCTATCCGTGGGGCCCCGAACCCAACTCCAGGGGCCCCATCCCTAGGGCCCTTAACCCTAGCTCCAGAGGCCCCATCCCTGTGCCCCCTAACCCTAGCTCCATGTGCCGTACCCGTGGGGCCCCTAACCCTAGCTCCAGGGGCCACACCCGTGGGGCCCCTAATCCTAGCTCCATGGGCCCTACCTGTGGGGCCATTAATCCTAGCTCCAGGGGCCCTACCCGTGGGGCCCCTAAGCATAACTCCAGGGGCTACATCCTTGGGGCCCCTAACCCTAGCTCCAGGGGCCTCATCCCTGGGGTCCCTAAGCCTAGGTCCAGGGACCCTATCCCTGGGGCCACTAACCTTAGCTGCAGGGGAACTGCCCGTTGGGTCCACTAATCCCAGCTCCTGGGGCCCCATCCCTGGGGACCCTAACTCTAGCTCCAGAGGCCCTACCCGTGGGACCCCTAACCCTAGCTCCAGGGGCCCCATCCCTGGGGCCCCTAGCCCTTTCTTGAGGGTACCCACTCATGGGGCCCCTAACCGTAGCTACAGGGACCCCATCTCTGGGGCCCCTAACCCTAGCTCCACAGGCCCCATCTCTGGGGCCCCTACCCCTATCTCCACGGGCCCTAACTGTGGGGCCCCTAACACTAGCTTCAGGGGCCACATCCCTGGGGCTCCTTACCCTCGCTCCGGGGGCCCTACCTGTGGGGCCCTTAACCCTAGCTCCAGAGGCCCGATCCCTGGGGCCCTTATCCCTAGCTCAATGGACCTTACCCGTGAGGCCCCTAATCCTAGCTCCAGGAGTCCCACTCGTGGGGCCCATAACCCTAGCTCCAGTTGCCCCATCCCTGTGGCCCATAACCATAGCTCCAGGGGCACTACCATGGGGCCTCTAACTCTAGCTCCAGGGGCCCCATCCCTGGGGCCCTAACCCTAGCTCCAGGGGCTGCAGCCGTGAGGCACCGAACCCTAGCTAAAGGGGCCCCATCCCTGGGGCCCCTAATCCTAGCTCCAGGGGCCCCATCCCTGGGGCCCCTAATCCTAGCTCCAGGGGCCCCATCTCTGGGGCCCCTAACCCAGGCTGCAGTGGCCCTACCCTAGATCCAGGGCCCCAGTCCCTGGGCAACCTAACCCTAGCTCCAGGGACCCCACCCGTGGGACCTCTAACCCTAGCTCCAAGGGTCCCATCCCTGGGGTCCCTAAACCTAGCTCCAGGGGCCCTACCCGTGGGGCCCCTAATCCTAGTTCCAGAGGCCCAATCCCTGGGGTCCTTAAACCTAGCTCAATGGACCTTACCCGTGAGGCCCCTTACCCTAGCTCCAGGGGTCCCACCCGTGGGGCCCATAACCCTAGCTCCAGTTGCCCCATCCCAGGGGCCCCTAACCGTAGCTCCACGGGCCCCACCCGTGGGGTCCCTAACCCTAGCTCCAGGGGCCCTACCCGTGGGGCCCCTTACCCAACTCCATTGGCAACATTCATGGGGCCCCTAACTCTAGCTCCAGGAGCCCCATCCCTGGGGCTCCAAACCCTAGCTCCAGGTGCCCAATCCCTGGGGCCCCTAACCCTAGCTACATGGGCCCTACCCATGGGGACCCTAACCTTAGTTCCAGGGGCCCCATCCCTGGGGGCCCCTAACCCTAGCTCCAGGGGCCCCACCTGTTGGGCCCCTAACCCTAGCTCCAGGGTCCCTACCCGTGGGGCCCATAACCCTAGCTCCAGGGGCCCCATCCCTGGGGCCCCTAACCCTAACTCCAGGTGCCCCATCCCCGGGGCCCTAACCCAGCTCCATGGGCCCCATACCTGGAGCCACTAACCCTAGCGTCAAGGGCCCAACCTGTCGGACCCCTAACCCTAGCTCCTGAGGCCCTACCGGTGGGTCCCCTAACCCTAGCTCCAGAGGCCTCATCCCTGGGGCTCCTAACTCTAGCTCCAGGAGCTTTACCCGTGGGGCCCCTAACCCTAACTCCAGGGGCCCTAACCTGGGAGCCCCTAACCTTAGCTCCAGGGGCCCCATCCTTGGGGCCCCTAAGCCTAGCTCCAGGCCCCACCCGTGGGGCCCCTAATCCTAGCTTCAGGGGCCCTACCCGTGGGGCTCAGAAACCTAGCTCCAGGGGCCCCATCCCTGGGGCCCCTAACCCTAACTCCAGGGGCCCTAACCGTGGTGCCCCAACCCTAGATAAAGGGGCCCCACCCCTGGGGCCCTTAACCCTAACTCCAGGGTAACTACTCGTGGGACACCTAATCCTAGCTCCAGGGGCCCCATCTCTGGGACCCCTAACCCTAGCTCCAGGGTCCCTACCCTAGCGGCCCCTATCCCTAGCTCCAGGGGCCCCATCCCTGGGGCCCTTAACCATAGCTCCACGGACTCTACCCGTGGGGCCCCTGACCCTAGCTCCAGGGGCCCCACCCATGGGGCCCCTCACCCTAGCTCCAGGGAACATATCCCTGTGGCCACTAACCCTAGCTCCAGGGGCCCCATCTCTGGGGCCCCATACCCTAGCTGCAGGGGACCTACCCTAGCTCCAGGGTACCAATCCATGGGGAACCTAACCCTAGCTACAGGGACCCCACCAGTAAGGCCTCTAACCCTATCTCCAAGGATCCCATCCCTGGGGCCCCTAACCCTAGCTCCAGGGGCTGCACCCGTGGGGCTACTAACCCAAGTCCAGGGGCCCTATCCCTGGGGCCCCTAGCCCTAGCTTCAGGGGACCCACTCGTGGGGCCCCTAACCCTAGGTCCATGGGCTCCACCCGTGGGGCCCCTAACCCTAGCTCCAGGGGCCCCATCCCTGGGGGCCCTAACCCTAGCTCCAGGGGCCCCATCCCTGGGGGCCCTAACCCTACCTCCAGGGGCCCCATCCTTGGTGCCCCTAACCATAGCTCCAGGGGCCCTTCCCGTGGGTCCCCTAACCCTAGTTCCAGGGGCCTCATCCCTGGGGCCGCTAATCCTAGCTCCATGGGCCCAACCCATGGGGCCTCTAACCCTTGCTCCAGGGTCCCCATCCCTGGGGCCCTTAACCCTAGCTCCAGGGGCCCTACCTGTGGGCCCTTAGCCCTAGCTAAAGGGTCCCCATCCCTGGGGCCCCTAATCCAAGCTCAAGGGGCCCCACCCGTGGGGCCCCTAAACCTAGCTCCAGGGGCCCCATCTCTGGGGCCCCTTACCCTAGCTGCAGGGACCCCACCAGTGGGGCCTCTAACCCTATCTCCAAGGGTCCCATCCCTAGGGCCCCTAAACCTAGCTCCAGGGGCCCTACCCGTGGGGCCCCTAACTCTAGCTCTAGAGGCCCGATCCCTGGGGCCCCTAACCCTAGCTCAATGTGCCTTACCCGTGGGGCCCCTAACCCTAGCTCCAGGGTTCCCACCCGCAGGGCCCATAACACTAGCTCCAGTTGCCCCATCTCTGGGGCTCCTAACCCTAGCTCCAGGGGCCCCATCTCTGGGGAGCTTAACTCTAGCTCCAGGGACCCTACCCGTGGGGCCCCTTACCCAACTCCATTGGCAACATCCATGGGGCCACTAACTCCAGCTCCAGGGGCCCCATCCCTGGGGGCCCTAACCCTAGCTCCAGGGGCCCCATACCTGGCGCCACTAACCCTGGCTCCAGGAGCCCAACCTGTGGGGCCCCTAACCCTATCTCCAGGGGTCTAATCCCTGGGGGCCCTATCACTAGTTCCATGGGCCCCATCCCTGGGGCTCCTAACCCTAACTACATGGGCCCTACCCGTGAGGCCCCTAACCCTAGCTCCAGGGGCCCCATCCCTGGGGGCCCCTAACCCGAGATCCAGGGGCCCCACCCTTAGGGCCCCTAGCCCTAGCTCCAGGTGCCCTACCCGTGGGCACCCTAAACCTAGCTCCAGGGGCCGCACCGGTGGGGCCCCGAACCTTAGCTAAAGGGATCCCAACCCTTGTGCCCCTAACCCTAACTCCAGGGGCCCCATCTCTGGGGCCCCTAACCCTAGCTGCAGGGGCCCTACCCTAGCTCCACGGTCCCAATCCCTGGGGTACCTATCCCTAGCTCCAGGGGCCCCATCCCTGGGGCCCCTAACCCTAGCTCAATGGGCCTTACCCGTGGGGTCCCTAGTCCTAGTTCCAGGGGTCCCACCCGTGGGGCCCCTAACCCTAACTCCAGGGGCCCCATCTCTGGGGCCCCTAACCCTAGCTGCAGGGGCCCTACCCTAGCTCCAAGTTCCCAATCCCTGGAGAACCTATCCCTAGCTCCAGGGACCCCACCCGTGGGGCCTCTAACTCTAGCTCCAAGGGTCTCATCCCTGGGGCCCCTAATCCTAGCTCCAGAGGCCCTACCCGTGGGGCCCCTAACCCTTGCTCCAGAGGCCCGATCCCTGGACCCCCTAACCCTAGCTCAATGGGCCTCACCCGTGGGGCCTATAACCCTAGTTCCAGTGGTCCCACCTGTGGGGCCCATAACCCTAGCTCCAGTTGCCCCATCCCTGGGGCCCCTAATCGTAGCTCCAGAGGCCCCACCCGTGGGACCCCTAACCCTAGCTCCAGGGGCCTCATCTCTGGGGTGCCTAACCCTAGCTCCAGGGGCCCTTCTCGTGGGGCCTCTTACCCAACTCCATTTGCAACATCCATGGGACCCCTAACTCTAGCTCCAGGGGCCCCATCCCTGGGGGCCCTAACCCTAGCTCCAGGGGCCCCATACCTCGCGCCACTAACCCTGGCTCCAGGGACCGAACCCGTGGTGCCCCTAACCCTAGCTCCAGTGGCCCAATCCCTGGGGGCCCCGTAACCCTATCTCCAGGGGCCCCACCCGTTGGGCCCCTAACCGTAGCTCCAAGGGCCCCACCGGTGGAGCCCCAAACCCAGCTAAAAGGGTCCCATCCCTTGTGCCCCTAACCCTAGCTCCAGGGGCCCTACCCTAGCTCCAGGGTCCCCATCCCTGGGGAACCTAACCCTAGCTCCAGGGACCCCACCCGTGGAGCCCATAACCCTAGCTCCAGTTGCCCCATCCCTTTGGCCCCGAACTCTAGCTCCAGGTGCCCAACCCATGGGGAGCTTACCCTAGCTCCAGGGTCCCCATCCCTGGGGCACTTAACCCTACCTCCAGGGGCCCCACCTGTGGGGCCTTTAACCCTAGCTCCAAGGGTCCCATCCCTGGGGGCCCTAACCCTGCTCCGTGGGCCACATTCCTGGAGCCCCTAACCCTAGCTCCAAGGGCCCTACCCGTGGCGCCCCTAACACTAGCTCCAGGGGCCCAAACCCTAGGTCCCCTAACCCTAGCTCCAGATGCCCAATCCCTGGGAATCCTACCCCTAGCTCCAGGGGCCCAACCCCTGGGTCCCCTAACCCTAGCTCTAGGGGCCCAACCCCTGGGTCCCCTAATCCTAGCTCCAGGAGACCAACCCCTGGTGGCCCTATCCCTAGCTCCAAGGGCGCAACCCCTGGAGGCCCTAACCCTAGCTCCAGGGGCCCAACCCCTGGTTCCCCTAACCCTAGCTCCTGGTGCCCAACCCCTGGGTCCCCTAACCCTAGCTCCAGAGGCCCAGCCCCTGGGGATCCTACCCCTAGCTCCAGGGTCCCAACCCCTGGGTCCCTTAACCCTAGCTCCAGGGGCCCAACCTCTGGGTCCCCTAACCCTAGCTCCAGGGGCCCAACCCCTGGGGGACCTAACGATAGCTCCAGTCAACCAACCCCTGGGGGCCCCAACCCTAGCTCCAGGGGCCCATTCCCTGGAAGCCGTAACCCTAGCTCACGGGGCCCAACCTCTGGGTCCCCTAACCCTAGTACCAGGGGCCCAATCCCTGGGGTCCCTAACCCCTAGCTCCAGTTGTCCAAGCCCTGGGTCCCCTAACCCTAGCTCCAGGGGTCCAGCCCCTGGGGCCCTAACCCTATCTCCAGGGGCCCTTAAATCCAGGGGACCAAACCCTGGGTCCCCTAACCCTAGCTCCAGGGGCACAACCCCTGGGGGCCCTTACCCTAGCTCCAGGGGTCCAACCCCTGGGTCCACTAACCCTAGCTCCATCGGCCCAACCCCTGGGGGCCCTAACCCTAGCTCCAGGGGCCCAACCCCTGGGTCGCCTAACCCTAGCTCCAGTGGCCCAACCCCCGGGGGACCATAAGCCTAGCTCCAGGAGCCCAAACCCTTCGTCCCCTAACGCTAGCTCCAGAGGCCCAACCCCGGGAGGCCCCAACCCTAGCTTTAGGGGCCCAACCCCTGGGGGCCCTAACCCTAGCTCCAGGAGCCCAACTCCTGGGTCCCCTAACCCTAGCTCCAGGGGCCCAACCCCTAAGCGCCCTAACCCTAGCTTCAGGGGCCCAACCCCTGGGGGCCCTAACCCTAGCTCCAGGGGACCAACCGCTGGGTCACTTAACCCTAGCTCCAGGGTTGCAACCTCTGGGGACCCTAACCCTAGCTCCAGGCCCCGAACCCGTGGGTCCTCTAGCCCTAGCTCCAGGGACCAAACCCCTGGGGGCGTTTATTTCTGGGGATCAGACTGGAATCTAGACTCAGAGACCGTCACCCCTCCTGGGGTCTCGGAGGCTGGGCTCAAGCCCAAGTGTCTACACTGTAATTTTATAACCCTGCAGCACAAGCCTCAATCAACTGACCCAGTGTTTGAGAATAGTGACTTGGGTGTGTTAATGGCAGTGTAGACATAATGCTAGGCTACATCCACACTGCAATGAAACACCCAGGGCTGTCCCATGCAAGCTCAGGCTCCCAGGGCTTGGGCTGTGGGGTGGTAAATTTGCAGTGTAGACATCTTGGCTCAGGCTGAATACCGGGCTCTGGACCCCACAAGGCTGGGAGGGAGTTTAGCAAGCAAAAAAGGTAAAATGGCAGTGGAGTATTACCGTGGACTCAATGGCATTTCTCCATTGGTCTGTCTGCTTTGGGGCAGGGACAATAACACGTCCTGCTGCATTCGTTATTTCAAAGGGCGGTTTAGGATTTTCATTCTCACACACAAATGCACAAAGCAGGACTCAATCCTCGGTGGAAACTAAATGAGCTGCTCACAGATTCTGGCAGCCACAATGAGCCATTTGGTGTGAGAGCCCAGACCTGCCCCTGCCCCAGAGGAATGGGGTCATCTGCAAGGAGCTTGGAACACTGACCTATCAGCTCTTAACTCCCAAACTTTCAGTAACTCTATTGTCAATGCCTGTGAGTGTAATTTAAACCATGACAACAGCCATACTAGGCTGGTCCAAAAGTCTTTCTAGCTCTGTGTTTTGTCCTCTGACAGTAGCCAATACCAGGTGCTCCAAGAGTTACTCAACAAAGCATTACTGGGAGTTGAACCCAGGATCTCCTGTTTATAAAACAGGGGCTTTAACCAGCTAAGCCATGGTACCTTCCTGTAGCTAGAGTACACTGTCTGCTCACACCTGACTCCCTGCCATCTCCACCAGGGCCTGATAAGCTTTGCATGTGTTTGGATTCTGCAAAGCAGAGGAGCAGGTGAGGTTTTCCTTGCAGGTTGTGTGTGTGTGAATCTTTGGCCAGTTCTGCACTACAAAGTTATTTCAGCATCATTATATTGCTCAGATGTGTGAAAAACACACAACGCTCCCTCGGTTGGCAGCTTGTGGCTGGTGTACATGCTGCAATGCCACGTCTGGCGACAAAACTGCCCTGTTTTGGTGACAAAATAAAACCACCTCTACAAGAGGCCTAGAGCTTTTTGCAGCAAACTTAAAGTGACAAATTGTCAGTGTAAATGCTGCTGGTCATTATATCACCATAACTGGCCTCCACCAGTATCCCATAATGCCTGCCGTGAACTCTCCTGCCCTGCATTCCTGCTACAGAGGCTGGGCCCCTCCCCTTTCATAGCTCCAGAAAGTTCTAACAGCTGAGCCGCTATCTACACTGGGATTAGGTTGATATACTGCATTGCCAGCCTAAGTAATGTAATTAGACCAACCTAATTTTGTAGTGTAAACCTGTCCAAAGAATCACACACACACCTTGGGAGCAAAACTTCACCTTCTCCTCTGCTTTACAGAAGCCAAACACGAGCAACACTTGTCAGGACGCAGTGGGGATTGGCAGAGAGTCAGGTGTGGGCAAACACAGTGCTTTAAATAACAGCAGGCACCATGGCTTAGCTGGTTAATGTACCTGTTTTGTAAACAGGAGATCCTGGGTTCAACTCCCAGTAGTGCCTTGGGGAGTGGCTTTTGGGGCACCTGGCATTGGCTACTGTCAGAAGACAAGATTCAGAGCTAGATGGACCTATGGTTTAAATTACACTCACAGGCACTGATGATAGAGTTACTGAATGTTTGGGTGTTAAGAGCTGATAGGTCAGTAGTCCAGTCCCCTCAATGTGGTTTTACCATTTCCACTTGCTAAACTCCCTCCCAACCTCTATAAAATTACAGTGCAGACATATGGGCTTGAGCCCAACCTCTGAGGCCCGGTGAGGGTTTCTGAACCCAGGCTTCAGTGTGAACACAAATATCTGCACCACAGTTTTTAGCCTCTGAGCTTTATGTCCATGAGCCCAAGTCAGATGACCCAGGCCAGCCATGCTGCCATCTTTATCCCAGGAGAGATGGACTGTAAGGGTACGTCTCCATTGCAATGGAAGCCCAGGTGTGGTACACTGTGCTCAAAGCAGCACCTGGAAGCCTCATATTCACCTCTCTCATATAATGATGACATGGTTAGTACAAAGTCTGCCTGGTGAGGTATCATTTCAAAAGTCTTGATCTGTTGAACATTAATATCTTGTTGGATTGTGTGTGCTCGCATTGGTTGAGAAGTTATGAAGTTTTGCTTTGTGTGCGTTACTGAGATATGTCATGAGGTTGAGAAATGCCCACCACCAGCCTTTCAGGTGCGACAAGGGAGGAGCCAGACTCGCTGCTGGCCCATTGAAGGTATCCACATTTCCAAGGACTATCCCAGGAACTGTGTACAATGCAGGCTTCTCTGAGATAGCACAGAGACAATGGACACTGCTTGACTCACATTGTAGCAAAGGAGCTTCCTATCAAGTTGGAAAAAACTATGAAAGAGGGGAAGAGACATCATGACTTGGCCTCTCTCCCCCACAACTCAGCAGCTGGAAACACACCTGGAGGAGAAAGACTGAACTGAACTGATTCACAAATCAGAAGAGAATAATAACAATAATACTTTCAAATCAAAGTCCCCAAACAAACTAGTACTGGTTTTTCAGCAGAAAATTTTCAGTTTGGGGAATTTAGTTTTCTCAGTCAGACCTTGCCAAGGGAAGCAGGGAGAAAATGTTTGAGTTGCCTCCTTCAGAACAACTTGGCCTAGACACTAGCTCTGGTTCACTGCTCTGGCCTTGCTCAGGTTGAGGGTATTTTAATAATTTGGGGAGGTCCCAGGGTGTTTGGGGGAGATGATGAGGATGTTACCTTTTGAGATAAAAACTAAGAAATACACCACTAGAGATTTTTTTTAAAGAAAACTGGGATTTAGACATTTTATTTAAAGGAAGGGAGTTCTGAGTAGGTTTTGTTTGCAAGAAGCAACATTGTGTGATCTGTCATTGTACCAAAGGGGGAAGATGGTTTTCTACAAAGGAAGGGTGAAGACTTAACACATCTGATAAGGATGGGATTCAAACCCATACAAGCAGAGAACAATGGATTAGTAGGCCATCACCTTAACCATTTGGCCACCTCATCTGAGCTGTCAAGAAAGAGACAGGAGGAGAAATCTAAGGCCAGCAGAGATAGGGACAATAAGGAGTTTTTAAATACTAAGCGGAAGCGGGGGCTGAATGAGCTCCCCCCCTCACATCTAGTGAGGAGCTGGGGGAAAGACTTCAGGAACAGACCGTGTTTGCACAGATACACCTACTCTGCCTAGGTATGCAGCATGATGGGGCTGCTTTCCCAAAATGACCAGTTTTGGCTGGTGGTGGGTTACAAATCACTTTAGGATTGAATGGAATGAAATGTTATTATCCTTCCTGTATGAGTGAAGGGCAGCAGAACATACCTAGTCGGTCCTGATGGAGGGGTGGGTGGGTGAGGAATAGCTTTTATTGGACTTTGTAGAAGTGATTGAGGACATCACCCTAAACCAGTGGTCCCCAAACATTTCACACTGTGCCCTCTTATCCATGGCTGTGGACCCTTGGAAGCCGCGGTCAAGAACCGAGGCTGGGAGTGGGGCTGTTGCTTGCTGGAGAGAGAGGTGCAGACGGGTAAGGGGGTCAAGGCCAAGCTGGAAGCCAGAGCCCCAGGATAAGGGTGGGGTTGGGGAAGAGCTGGGACAGAGTGAGGCTGAATGGTGCTTCCTCCATGGGGGCTGGCTCAGGCCCTGAGGTACCCCCCAAGAATGTTCCTCTGTGTCCCCCTAGGAGTCATGCCCCACATTTTGGGAACCACTGAACCCTACTTGCTAAGCAGGGACTAGTGATGCCAAAGCCCAGGGAAAGGGAGAACAAGTGCAGGGCCCCCAGCACTGGAACCATGTGAAGGGGCTGCAGAAGAGGGGCAATGGCTGGTGGCACAGGGAGTTAAGGACAAAGGGGGCACAGGAGGGGGCAGGAGTTAGGGGTGAAGGAGGTGCAAGGGTTGGGCGTGCAGGAGCTAGCAGTAAAGGGGGAGTGGGGATCATTCAGGGGCAATGGGGAAGTGCCAAAGTACAAGTTTTGCCCAGGGCACCATTTTCCCTAATGCTGGTCCTAGCAAACAATTGGAAATGACCCTTCAGTGAGACCAGAACCATAGTGTAGAAAAGCCCTTTGTTAAGTGGTTGTGGCTGAGTGCTTAGGGAGCTGGGTTAAAAAACAACAACAACAACAAGCATCTCTCTGTGGAGGTTTGATTCTTGCCTGCTAGGCAAGGTTGGTGTGTGGTGTCTGTATGGCTGTATTTCAGTGTCTGATTACCCATGGTGCCACAGGGAGCCAAGTCTAGACATATTCAGAGGCTCTTTGCCAGGGTTTCTCAAACTTCCTTTCACTACAACCCCCTTCTGCTGAAAAACACCTTACTACATGGCCCTGGAAAGAGGGACCAAGCCCCTCCACACTGAGCAGAGGCAGAGGAGACAAAGCCTGAGCCCTGCCCCAGTTGGGGGAGGGCGAAAAGCAGAGCTTGAGGGATTCAGCCCTGGGTGGTGGGACTCAGACTTTTGGCTTCAGCCCCAGGCACCAACAAGTCTAATGCCAGCCCTGGCAACCCCATTAAAACAGGGTCACATCCCACTTTGGGGTCCTGACATAGTTTGAGAATCACTGCTCTATGCTGAGGGGAGGGAGTTTTCCTGTGGGTGTAGTTGATTCACTTCCCCAAGAGGTGGCAGCTATGTCAGTGGGAGAAGCTATATCGGTGGGTGTGCAAGCTGTGGTGTTTACCACATTTAAGAAGTTTAATAAAACCCCATTTTTAAAACCATCTGTGGTCTGGGAATGGTAAAGGACGTCGATGAAGCAGGGTTTGTCCTTCAAAGTCCTGGAGATCACGATTCCATGCACCTGTTGTCATGATGGTATAGCTCAGTGGTAGAGTGTTTGATTGCAGCTCATGTGATCCTCACTTCAAACCCCAGTGTTCTTCTATAACTTTCTTTCTTTTTTTTTAAAAAAAGGAAAACATTTTCATTTCCATTCTCCATTATGTTCAGGAGCTCCACTATACGGGGGGGCTTGATATGAATGTAAACATTCAACATTTCACTGTCCAAATGCATAAAAACCTAGCGAAGCTGTCCATCAGCTGAAATCAGTTCCAATCCTCTTAGTGTCTAGTTTATGTTTTCATCAATTAAACAAAGGTATCATATGAATGTGCATTTGCAGATCCCTCTTCTCTAGGAGCTATGTTGTGCAGAAGAACAAGAACCACATCCAGTTGGGGTTCAGGATTCTGATGAGCAAAGAGCCAACAAATGTTCTGAGGGCTGGAGAAAAATGCCTTCTAGTGAGCTATTGAACGAGCTCAACCTGTTTAGCTTATCAAAAGAAGATTGAAAGGTGACTTCATTGAAGTGTTGAAGGGCCTTAATGGAGAGAAAAGATTGGGTATGAAAGGGCTCTTTAGTCTAGCAGAGAAAGTCATAACAAGACCCAATGGCTGGAAGGTGAAAAGAGACAAATTCATATTACAAATAAGACACAAATATGCAACAGCGAGGATGATTCACCACAGGAACAAGCTACCAAGGAAACTGGTGGATTTGCCATCTCCTGATGTCATTTAATGAAAACTAGATGCCTTTGTGGAATGTGTTTGCCCCAAAAGTAGCTATTGTGTCATACAGGAGGCCTGTGATATGCAGGGGGTCAGATTAGATGCTCTAATGGTCTCTTCTGGCCATAAAGTTGACTAATTTCTGAAAAACTGAGTGTAGCGCTGGGAGCAGCATCTGATGTATTACTGTCTAGCCGGCTTGCTTCCTAGAACGAATGCTCCTTGAGTGGGGTGATCCACAGGGAGTAGCTCAAACCTCCAAAGTGCCTGGCCAGGGGCAGGACATTAGCACAGCAAGGGAGGGGTGTGGCAGTGACATCACAAAGGCCTTTTGCAGGAGCTAAGACTATTGGTCAAAGGTGGTGGGGAGGTGGTGACCTCACAGAAAGATGCAACATCAGCCAGGCAGGACAGGGGCGAAGGGCCAGGGAAACCTCAGAGACCCCTGTGGCTTTGCTTCAGCAAGTCTCCTTCTCCAGGTCTCTCTTTGAGGACTGAGAGAGTATTCAGGTTCACAGACGTGAGCGCCAGGAGGAACCTCTTTTGAGTTTTCTCCTTCCCTTTTAGTGATTTTACTAGAAAACTGCTGTCCCTGATTAGAAGGTAAGAGCCTCCTCGAGGTTTGAAACCTGTTCAGTCTGATCCATCTGTTGACAGTTGAAATCTAAGCATGGAAAATACAAGTTTAAGGACGCAGAATTTTATTCTGCACCTGGGATTTTGTCCCTTAGAATCACTGGGGACATTAGGGTTTGTCCTTTGTGTTTAACCTTTTCCTCCATCCATGCCTTCCTCCTTTTTCTTTGTCTCTTGCTTCTTTTGTCCTTTCACCTGTTCCCCTCCCAACACCAGGAGCAGTGTGTGTGTCTGTGTGTGTGTTGCGGGGGAGTGCTCGGCAGCACACACTGTGGGAGGTCCACCCAGAAATGTGGAGCTGAAATAGTGCTCGGGCAGTGATCCCCACCGGTGACCTGGGCCATCCTTTGGACTCTCTGGTGAAAACCCTCGGCCTCCTGTTCTCAGTCTCTACCCTGATTGGCTGAGCAGGGGGTTACTGATAGGGAGGAGACTCAGGTCCTTGTTGCTCTCTTTGAAGACCAAGGAAATAAGTCAGAACCAGTTATATGTTTGATGAATTCTGCTGCTTTGGTGCATTAATAGTCTCTGAGCAGTTCATGATTCTCTCTAACATTGCAGTTCTCCTAAAATACTTGCTGAATAATTACTGTGCAGTGTTGGTCTGCAGCTCATTTGAGAACACTTTACTCAAGTTAGTGAATGTTTGAAATTCAAGATCTGATGGTTAGTTTGAAAATCAGGGCTCTTGGGTCCTATTCCCAACTCTGCCACTGGCTGGCTGTGTGACCTAAGACAAGTCAATTCTCCTTTCTCAGCCTTAGCTTCTCCCTCTTTCAAGTAGGGATAATAATGATCTGCTTCTACCTACCTCACGGTGGGTGGAGGATGGGGATCCATTGGAGAGTATCACTAGGGGTAGTGCATAATATGAGGTGTCCTATCACCTTTACTCAGAGCAAATTATAACATAACAGACTAGCTGAAATAGTCTCTTTTATTTGTATTTTTTTTATTTTGAAATTGTTAAGAGCAGCAACTACTTAGCTCAGAGTGAAGCATCTTATCTCATGTTTGTAATCTAAGTGTCTCCTCTTTGTGTGTGACGAGAAAATTTAACACACTGACAAACAGGAGATGCTTTTGTTTTGCAACAAAATATTTTTGCAAAGAACTTTCATCCCATTTATTTTGATTTCGAGAAAGAAAGTGGTTTAGTCTGAATGGAATTTTCTGATAGAAATGGTTTCAATTAAATTTCTCCACCATCTCAATTCCTGAGCTCTATCCCTGCCTCTGGGGAGTGGGGGTTTCCTGGTTGTTAGAACAGGAGTCAGGACCGGTGGCTTCTCTTTCTGGCTCTGCCACCGCCTTGCTGTGTAGGCCCTTGGGTAGGTCACTTCCCTTCTCTGGAACTCAGGCTCCTCCCCATCTGTCCAATGGGAACAGGGACAGTTCTCGAACTCTCGGAAGTCCTTAGCCTGGGTGAGATAAGGGGCGTTAAAACCCTCTGTGAAGGAGAAAGGGGAGTTTCACGGTGTTTAGCACCAAGGAATTCTAAAGTTTGCTAAAATGTCTAGTCTGTGGAAACAAGAAATGGTTGGGGCCAAACTTTTTAACCACTGCCTTTTTTAAAGCCCATTCACGGATGTGTGTCCCTATCTCTCAGGTACCTGGG